>NC_081429.1:51757611-51848132 GCF_949786415.1 Peromyscus eremicus | reverse complement strand
TCTCTCTCTCTCTCCTCTCTCCTCTCTCTCCTCTCTCTCTCTCTCTCTTTCTCTCTCTCTTTCTCTCTCTCTTTCTCTCTCTCTCTCTCTCTGTGTGTGTGTGTGTGTGTGTGTGTGTGTGTGTTTTACTTTCTCCTTATTCAGTCCAAGGCTCCAGCCCATGGATTGATGCCACCCACATTCTGGATGGGTCTTCCCCCCTCATTTAAAACCTCTGGAAGTGTTCTCCCAGACACCCCAGAGGTATGTCTTTCTGTGGTTCTAAACCCAGTCACATTGAGTCAAGGTTGCCATCACAGATGGCTCTTACCTTTTCTGAAACACAAAAGGTGAGGGCATTTCCTAGCTGGGTGAGGGAAGCCAAGAGAAGGCTTGCAGTGAGTATAGAAGTCTGAGACCATCAAACAGAGGACGACTTGGCCAATTAGGAGGAGGGAAATTCCTGGCCGAGGTTAAAGTCTAATGAGACAGGAGTCCCCCACAGGGCTCTTGAGTAGCCTCATCCCACCACTGGTGTGGTGAGCTGCAGAGAAGGTAGATCATTAAGTTCATTCAAGTTTGCAGTTTCCTCAGCAGGATGCATGGAACCGGAAGTGAGAGCAGTGAGAAGGAGAAATAAAAGTTGGTCCTGAATTCTAAGCTTCAAAAGGAAGGAACTGATGAGAGATGGGGCCTATTAAATAGTGAGGAAATGTGATGGAGAGGTAGGAAGCTGAATATTTGTAAAAAGAGGAAATTGAACCTAAAGAGAATCACTGTGGACGATTATCTAGCTATGTTGGTCTTCAAGTGCTTGCTGGTAAAATGCGAGCATCAACTAAGTTTTTCAGGGTTCTTTCTAGGTATTTCTTTGTCCCCTTGTTAACAGTTTTAGATTATGTTTAACTTCTTCTTTAACATTTTTTTATTGTATATGTGCATGGTACTGTTACATATGGACATTTTCTTTTTTCTTTTTTTAAGATTTATATATAACATGTATGACTGCGTGCCAGAAGAGGGCGCCAGATCTCATAACAGATGGTTGTGAACCACCATGTGGGTGCTGGGAATTGAACTCAGGACCTCTGGAAGAGCAGCCAGTGCTCTTAACAGCCGAGCCATCTCTCCAGCCTCCTGGACATTTTCTTACAAGAAAAATATTGTATATTGAATATATTCCTTCTTATATCCCTCTATCTCTTCTTTTCTCCCTCTCCCTGCCATTAACCCCCTTTCTCCCTAAACAATGTAGCTTCTACCTTCATGTATTTATAATATTTATATAAAGTATAGGAAGCACACATGAGAGAAGGTGTGTGGTATCTGTCTTTGTAAGACTGGCTAATTTACTTACTATGAGTATTTCCACTTGCATCTGTTTTCTTGCAAACGTGATTTCTGGCTGAGAAAACTTTTTGTTGTAGGCGATAGAGAGATGGCTCTGAGTTTAAGAGCACTGCTACTCTTTGCAGAGGACCCTGGTTCAGTTCCCAGCATCCACACGGTGGCTTACAATGTTTATATAACTCCAGTTCCAGGGATCCAGCCCCTCTTCTGGCCTTGTCCAGAACTGCGCACGCAGTGCAGCGGAACAAACCATGCAGGAAAAACAGTTACACACATAAAATAGAAACAGATCTTTTAAAATTTGATTGTGTGTACATGTCACATTTTCTTTACTTATCCTTATTGTTAGAGGCTCTTGAGGCAGTATCTCAGTGCAAGGCTGATTAGCCTGGGACTTTGATCCACCCACCTCAGCCTGTGAACCACCACTATTGTTGCTACGTGACTGCACATGCGCTGTCCAGTAGCCAAGCAAGAGGCTTAGTCATCCCTTACATCCTACGTAATCCCTGAGCTGCGTGATCACATAATCTACGCGCATGCGTGGTGTAGCTATGTAAGCCCATATGCACATGTGCGTGGGGAATCCGTAGAAGCGGGTCACAGACTCCTCCCTCGTCTTCTGCTTCCTCCCTCTTCCACACATGTCTTCTAAATAGTCCAAAGCACATTCTCTTCTGTCTCCTTCCCCTAGTAAACACTCATAGTGGGTTTTGTTGTGTCTCATGGCTCCCCCCACCCCCACCCCCCCACCCCCCCGCAAGGAAAGCAGTGTCGCTTAATGAATAACACAGCGCCACATAAAACTAACACCTATACGATTCTGTGCTGAGTGGTGGTAGTTGCTAGCACAGTGTTCAGTCTCTTTGTCTTTTCCTCACTATTTTTTTCCAGAACCTAGATCAATGCCAACACAGTATTTACTAGTTAATTTATTTGGCACTGTCTTAGGGTTACTGATGCTGGGATAAAACATCATGACCAAAAGCAAGTTGGGGAGGAAAGGGTTTGTTTGGCTTACACTTCAGCATTACTGTTCATCATTGAAGGAAGTTAGGGCAGGAACTCAAGCAGGGCAGGATCCTGGAGGCAGGAGCTGATGCAGAGGTGTGGAGGGGGGAGCTGCTTACTGGCTTTTTCCTCATGACTGCTTTCTTATAGAACCCAGGACCACCAGCCCAGGGATGGCCCCAATCACAATGGGCTGGGCCCTCCCCCACCAATCACTAAGAAGAAAATGCCCTATAGGTGTTTTCTCAGTTAAGGTTTTCGCTTGTGACATCCAGTGGTTCGAGTTTAAAGTTGGCCTCTTGTGTAGAAACCTGGCACATTAATTAGGGATTTGTTTATCCCCGTAAAGAGTCTAAAGGTCCAGAAGGTCAGTTATGGAGGCTGAGTGTGTGATCGGGAGGAGAAAACCAGACAGAGTCTTCACTGTGGTCACTACACCTCCACTTTTCAGACCTCTGTGATGAGTGGACAATTCCTGGCAGCCCTGGGGCCTTGGTCTAGTTCTACCACTAGCTGTATGTGATCATTTCGTATGCGTGTGGGGGTGTATTCATGTGGGTACGGTTTCATGTGCACATGCATGCACAATGTATGTGGAGGTCAGAGGTCGACTTCAGGTGGTGTTCCCCAGGAACTGTCCACCTTGGTTTTTGAGACAAGTTCTTTCATTGGCCTGGAGCTGTCTTGGGTGTCTAGATCAGGTGTCTACATTGGCTGGCCATTTACCTCTTCAGTGCTGGGATTACAATACCACACACTACCATGCTTGGCTTTTTCTTTCCCCATTTTATGTTTTATTTTATTATTTTTTTGAGGCAGGGTCTCACCATGTAGCCCTGGCTGTCCAGCAACTCTATATGTAGACCAGGCTGGCCTCAAATTTACAGAGATCTGCCTGCCTCTGGCTCCCAAGTACTCAGATTAAAGGCGTGTACCACCACATCTGGCTCCTCACTTTAAAAATTAAGTTTTCAATAGCATATACCAAGTATATTTAATAATGGATTTCATTACAACATTTCCATACATGTATGTAATACATTTTGGTCATGTTCACTCCCATTACATGTCTCCTACTTTGACTGATCCTCCTCTTCCCAAATAATTCCTTTTCTGCTTTCATGTGTCTTTAAAGTGGGGGGTTGCCCCCAAAGACTTTAGGGTTGCCCTGAAGACTTTCAGTGTGGTTGCTTACAGGAGTGTCTTAGAGTTTCCATTGCTGTGAAGAGATGCCATCACCATGGCAACTCTTATAAAGGAAAACATATAATTGAGGTGGTGGCTTACAGTTTCAGAGGTTCAGTCCATTATCATCATAACAGGGAGCATGGCGGCATGCAGGCAGACATGGAGCTGGAGAAGGAGCTGCTACATGTTGATATGAAGGCAACAGTAAACAGACTGTCTCACTGGGTGTGACTTGGGCATATATGAGAGCTGAAACCCGCCTCCACAGTGACACACTTCCTCCACAAGACCATACCTACTCCAACAAGGCCACACCTGTGGACAGAAGTTTTCCTGTGTCCCGAAGCTGCTCAGTCCCAAGTAAACACACAGAGGCTTGTATTAATTACAAACTGTTTGGTCTATGGCTCAGGCTTCTCACTAGCTAGCTCTTTCATCTTAAATTAACCCATTTTTATTAATCTATGTTTTGCCACATGGCCATGGCTTTACCGGTTTGCTGACATGTTGCTCCTTGACCAGCAAGCTGGCCTCTGCTCTGACTCCGCCCTCTTCTCCCTGTATCTCTCTTGGATTTCCTGCCTAGCCTTTATCCTGCCTTACCATAGGCCCAAAACAACTTCTTTTCTAACCAATGGTAGCAACACATATTCACAGCGTACAGAAAGACCATCCCACAGCACCCCCCCCCCAATAGTGCTAATCCCTTTGGGAGGCTGTTTACTCTCAAACCACCATAAGGAGCATGGGTAAAGGGTTACTCACATGAACAAGGGCAACTGACTAGTGGCTACACTACTGAAGAATCTCTCTCTCTCTCTCTCTCTCTCTCTCTCTCTCTCTCTCTCTCTCTCCAGCAACTACTGTCTCTAGATCTTCAGGGAGCAGTGGGGTCTCATGAGACCCTCTTCCAGTATGATAGAATGTAATCATAGCTCCTGTGAGTTCAAGAGTCCAACAGTCAGCCGGGCGGTGGTGGCGCACGCCTTTAATCCCAGCACTTGGGAGGCAGAGGCAGGCGGATCTCTGTGAGTTCGAGGCCAGCCTAGTCTCCAAAGCGAGTTCCAGGAAAGGCGCAAAGCTACACAGAGAAACCCTGTCTCAAAAAACCAAAAAAAAAAAAAAAAAAAAAAAAAAAAGAGTCCAACAGTCATGGCATGCCAAGAACACAGCATTGGGCTGGGGATTTAGCTCAGTGGTAGAGTGCTTGCCTAGCAAGTGCAAGGCCCTGGGTTCGATTCTCACCTTAAAAAAAAAAAAAAAGAACACAGCAAACCACTCCTTCCTCTAGTGGTTACAGTCCTTCTGCTCCCTCTCATACAGTGTCCCTTGAACTTTTGAGTGGGTGATATACATGTCTCATTTAGGACAAAGCATTCAATAGTTACCTGTTCTCATCATTTTGACCAGTTATCAATCCTGTAGTAACTGTTATCCACAGGAAAGAGAAGCTTCTCTGGCCAAAGTAGGACTAATCTATGGGCATAGTCATCATCATCATCATCATCATCATCATCATCATCATTTTGGTTTTTTTTCAAGACAGGGTTTCTCTGTGTAACAGCCCTGGCTGTCCTGGAACTCATTCTGTAGATCAGGCTGGCCTCAAACTCATAGAGATCCACCTGCCTCTACCTCCCGAATGCTGGGATTAAAGGCGTCGCCGGCCGCCGCCGCCGCCGCCGCCACCACCACCACCACCACCACCGGAAAACATCATTATTATTGTGTTGACAGGTACATGTATGTGTGTGTGTTGTCTGTCTCTCTGCCTGTCTGGGCATGTGAGCATCAAAAGACAACTCAGTACAGTTGATTCTCTCCTTCCACCATGTGATTCTTGGGGATTGAAGACACATCCTCAGGCTTGGCAGCAGGTACCTTAACTGAATGACTCATCCCCCCAGCCCCAACCATTATTTAGAAGGTAATTTGGGGGGCATGTCATGTCCATTTAGCAAAACAATAGCACCAGGGGATCCCCAGCCATGGACTTTTGGTCAGGTTTGTCACACCAGATTTGAATTCTATCCTGTGGAGTAGGCATTAAACCAATCAGGAAGGTGTAGCTGGAGTTTTCTCCAGTCCTGCCCAGCCCCACGGACCCCACAACCGCATATAAAATAATCACTCAGAAGCTCATATTAATTAAACTGCTCAGCCATTAGCTCAGGCCTACCACTGTCTACCTCTTACATTTAAACTCAGCCCATTTCTGTTAATTTGTATGTCGCCACATGTTCCGTGGCTTTACCTGTTGCCTTTACATGCTGCTCCCTGAACAGCAGGCTGGTGTCTCCTCCAGACTTCCACCTCCCAGCCTCTCTTCTCTGTTTGTCCCGCCTATCCTGTCCTTCCTGCCTGGCTACTGGCCAATCAGTGTTTTATTTATTAATCAAACATAGCAACATATATTCACAACATACAGGACATCCCAGAGCAGGAAGGGGCTGGTTTGCCACTATTGGACCAGTTCCCACATCTAGCCTTGCGGTTTGGTAGTACAGTATTCAGGGTCCACAGCTGTCTAAGGCTATTCATCACAATCCTCCTCCAGGAGCCTGATCCTTCTGGTACCATCAGGGTCAGCCAGCAGGGAGGAAGCATTCAACTCACTTTCAGCTTGATTTTTCCAAGTCCTGTGACCATAGCTTGTGGTGTCTTTAATAACAGAGTCTTGCCATGTAGTTTTGTGGCAATTGCTTATATTGCTTTGGTAATCCAAGGGTCTTCCTGACCAACAGCCTATGGGGAGGTAGCCCATCCTTGCCATTGGTAACTGACTTTTTATGTGGATTCTTGGGATCTTACCAGCTGAGCTATCTCTCTACTTGTATATGCAAGACATCTTAATCTATCTACTAGCAACAAAAAAACCCATATTCTTCATCTGGGATTTGAGTTATAGATGGTTGGGGAGGCAGAAAGCCTTTGGATTAGAACAATTATTCTGAAGTGTGGATGTACATTGAAACAATGTGGGCAGCTTTATAAACTACTAATCCCGAGTCCCCTTGGCAGAGACTGGGATTTAGTTGACCTAGGATGACATCCAACTCCTGTTTCCAAGGCTGCGCAGGGAGAGCTCAAGGTGCAGTCAAGGTTAATGGCCATTAGAGTCAATGAAAACACACTTTTTTTAAATTGTTGTTTTTCTTTATTAGCTGTGGAGAAAGAGCCTTAAAGCTGAGGAAGCTATCAGGCCCTGATTTCAATGGGCCTGCTCCAGTTTTTCCCAGGCTGTGTCTTCCTCCCAAGGTGGTGAGAGATGAGGAGAGTCTGTGAGGGAGACCCAGGGGACATTCCACATAAAAGCCTTCCTCTAGAACTATGTACCCAAGAACTGTAGTCATATGATCAAAGACTCTTGGGCTGTCTCCCTCTCCCCAAGTCTATAACTCAAGGGCAAACTGCATTTCACGCACAAGTTTAAGGGATGCGTGTTCCTGGGGGATCATGGATGGAGAGTGACTTACAGTCAATGTCTGAGGACTGCTGGAGACAGAGATGAGAATGGTACAGGGGGCAGGGAGCTCAATGTCTGGCTTGTTAGTTCGTCAAAGCGGAAGGCAATTCTGCCTGTTATTTTGAACATGACATTGAGCTCTGATGGCTTGATTATTAAGCCTGTCTGACCTTCAGGTTCTTCTGAGCAAACTGGAAATAATGGTACTTTGTGAGCATGACATGAGATAATTGTACAGAAAGCACACACATTGATATGTCCAAGACACAATAGCTATGGTTTATCATATACTTGCCTTCAAATGGTCCCCATCTAACAAAAGTAGCTTTGTCGGTCCCGGGAGGGGATGCGTCCATGAGCCGCTCCCCTGGGGCTCGCGCCTGCGCTGGGAGGAACACAGCACTATTTTTAACTTCAGTGTTAGGCACGAAAGCAGTGTCTAGCCTTTGTGTCTCGCTTCTTTCATTTGGCATTATATTTTCTTCCCAAGCATTTTGTTATATATATATATTTTAAATAAAAGAAGGGAGACCAGGGTGCCTAAGTGTCGACTTCGTGTTCGGAAAGGACTCTCCTGCGGTGGAGTGGAACAGCGGAATGGAATTAGGTCACTCCCGGCCCAGAGAAGCAGTATGAAACCAAGATGCTGCAGCTTCCCTCAGGCCTCCGTCTGTGTCAGCGACTCCCTCCGAGCCTGTGACGTTGCTGAACCAGCTGGTGGCCATCAGGCTCCGATGATTCTGCGCCTCTGACCTTGACTACCTCTCTCAGTCAAATTCTGTAGTCTGTTCCCTTACGGCTCCATAAGGGAAGGCAGAAGGCCGGCCCTTAACAGGAAACGGCAGAGCTTTCATGGGTACAGAAACTGGGGGAACGTGGCCAAAAGAAGCAGGGCTATGGAAACATAACGAATTGGAGCCTTGGAAGAGGTTAGAAATTGTTCAAAAGCAGAGTGTGTCCTTTTAGTTTCTAAATCTATCCCCGCTACGTGCCTGCAATTTTCCTGTGCTGTGCTTTGAAATTAATCATGTTTTTGCGTAATCAGATACTCTGTTAGAGAAATGATTTCCAGCTCTGGCTGTCACAAGAACTGCAGGGGAAGTTTAAAAAAAAAAAAAAAAAAAAAAGCCCTGGGGTGGAGTTCAGGCTTTGACAGTTTTTAAAACTCCCCTGGTGTTGAGAAAGAAGTTTAGAGAGCTGAGAAATATACATACTAAATAAAGATGTCACTGGCTTTTGTTAGTTTGGTAATTTTCTACTGTTTGCTTTTCTTTTGATTTGCATAAAAATGGGATTTAATGGCACAATCACCGTGTTGTGTCCTTCTGGACACTGAAGCTGTCTTATATAGAGGTTTAGAACTGTGGCTGTGAGTCTTTAAGAGTTTTGAGGAGGGTGGGCACGGAAACTTGAGGGATCCGGTTGGGGGGTGGGCGGTGGGCAGAGGGGGACAGAGATGACTAAAAAGGGGGGGGGGCTTAACGGAGTCGGGTAGAAGCCTGATGCAAGGGAGTCTACAAGGAGGGCCCCAGCTAAGACCCCTGGCAGCGGTGGATGCGTAGCCCGAACTGACCACGCCCTGTGATCCGATTGGTGACTACCCCGGGTTGTCAGTGGAGAGCCTTCATCCGGAGACTGATGCAGGCAGGTTCAGAGACCCACGGCCAAACATTGGGCCATGCTAGGGGAGTCCTGCTGAGGAGAGGGAGGAGGGATTGTAGGAGCCAGAGTGGTCAGGGATAGAAACAGCTAGCCTGGCTCATGGGAACTCACAGAGTCTGAACCGACAACCAGGGAGCCTGCATGGGACAGACGGAAGCCCTCGGCATGTATGTGACAGTTGTGTAGCTTGGTCTATTTGTGGGACTCCTGGTATCGGGAGCCGGGCTGTCCCTGGGGCTTCGGCTGGCTCGTGGGAACCCATTCCTCATGCTGGATCACCTTGTCCAGCCTGAATACTGGGAGGTGCTCGGTCTCATGGCAGTTTCACATGCCATGCTTTGCTGAAGCCCACGGGAGGCCTGCCCCTTTCCGAGCGATTACGGAGGAGGGGTGGGTTGAGGGGTGTGGGTGGGGGAGGAGGGAGGGAGGGAGAGGAGAGGAAGGAGGGGAGGCTGCTGTCAGGGTGTAAAACAAATAAATTAATGAAAAAAGTTTTGAGGAAACCTATTGACATCATGTATTTAATTGACTCTGAAGTGTTGTATTGTAGCATGAAGGACTCATTTAAATAAAACAAGGCTCTGAATCAAGCATTAAAAAAAAAAAGAATAAAATTCTGGTTGAACAGTTGAGGACTGTCAAGGACAGAACCAGCTTTAAAAGGCAAACAAAGGAGCAGAGCTGTGGTAACGCACGCCTTTAATCTCAGCATTCAAGAGGCAGGGGCAGGCGGATCTCTTTGAACTTGAGGCCAGCCTGGTGTACAAAGTGAGTTCCAGGACTGTTACACAGAGAAACCCTGTCTCCAACAACAAAACCAAACAAACAAAAGGCAAACAAAGGAACTGAAGTCTAAAAAGGAACAAACAAGGAAAAATCCAAGAGGTTGGGGGGGGGGTGTCTGGAGAAAGTAAGGTCACAGTAGCAATAAGGGTTTCAGTAAGAGGAGAAGAAGAAGCTAGCTGGAGGTGGTGGCGGCGGCGCACGCCTTTAATCCCAGCACTTGGGAGGCTGAGGGAGGAGGATCTCTGAGGCTAGCCTGGTCTACAGAGCGAGTTCTAGGACAGCCAGGGCTACACAGAGAAACCCTGTCTCGGAAAACAAACAAACAAACAAACAAACAACAACAACAACAACAACAACAAAACAAAACAAAAAAAGAGCGAGAGAGGAGAAGGTAAAGTAAGTTGTGCCTGTAGGGTTAGGAAAGCCTCATCAATCTTTTCCCACCCCACACTGGGGGGTCGGGGGAGGGCTTCCCTGGAGGCTCACCTTCCTTCTGGAGGCAGAAAATTGCAGGAGTTATGTCTGCTAGGATTAGGGGCGTGGCTCAGCAGGTAGAGTGCTAGTCTAACATGCACAAAGCCCTAGGGCTGATCCCCAGCACGCCATTAATCAAGTATGGGGGCACACACCAGTAACCCTAGTACTTGGGAGGTCAAGGCAGAAGGATCAGAAGTTCAAGGTCACCCTTGACTACATAAGTATTCCCAGGCTAGTCTGGGTCCAGGAGACCCTGTTGTAAAAGGAGGAGAAGATGTCTGTTAAATCTGGCAGTTTAAAAGGAAGACTCAGTACCTCGACCCTGGACATATTGCAAGGACACAGCTTCGCCTGCCAGACCTTCCACTGAGATGCCCCAAATGCAGTAGAGACACTTAGGCAATTAGCACATCCAATGTGCTTTCACTTGTCTGTTAGTAGTAAAAGTAAAAATCAGTTTCATCAGTACATGATTTATATAAATTACTCACTTTAAGTGTGTAGTCCAGTGACTTCTGACAAACACATACTGACCATCTAGCTGAAAATACAGGATATTTCCATCACACATCCCCAATTTCCTCCTGTTATGCCCAGATCAAGGGAACCCCCCAAAAGACCACCGGAGACCTAATCCCATATGTAAAAACAAAGAGCCTTTATTTCAAGCTCTGAGCTTGGTCTCTCTGTCCATCCGATGCAGCTGTGAGAACACAGAGCCCTGATCTCAGGCAGGGTAGAGTTTTTATCATAGCAGAGGTTGGGGTGAAGGAATTTCCGGGGTTCAGGACCCTGATTGGCTGACATTTGTCTAGGGGTATCTGTAAAACAGAAATAGGTGTGTGCTGGACTCAAGGACATCTGGCCACCTTATCTAATGGTTGGAATGTTTGGGGTGTCAGGTACTTCCCCTTAGATGCAGGCCCTCCCTGGGTGGGGTCAGCTTATGGCTTTCCCTGGGTCTGGGTGTTGCCTGCCAGTAAGCCTGTGACAGAAACTGTGCCTGGGCCTCTAAGTCTGTCATGGCAGCTGTGTGGACAAGCTGTTTTGGGCCCCTCACACCTCCTGCTCATCTATAATCACTTCTGCTGCCACCAAGCAGCCACTAATGTACTACAGATTTGTTTTGTCTGCTCTAGGATTTTGTATAAATAATCCACACACTGTGAAGTTTCTTCTGTTCAGATTCTTTCACTTAGCACAGTGTTTTCTTTTTGTTTCTTTTTCTTTTTCTTTTTCTTTTTTTCTTTTGGAGCTGAGGATCGAACCCAGGGCCTTGCGCTTGCTAGGCAAGCACTCTGCCACTGAGCTAAATCCCCAACCCCAGCACAATGTTTTCTTCCCAAACATTTTAGTACAAAACACACTATCACAGCCACGTATGGTAGCACACATCTCTTATCAAAACATTTGGTAAATTGAAGCAAGAGAATCAGAAGTTCAAAGCTATGATAAAAACTCTACCCCGCCTGAGCTCAGGGCTCTCTGCTCTCACAGCTGCATCGGACAGGCAGAGGCAGGTGGATCTCTGTGAGTTCGAGGCCAGCCTAGTCTACAAAGTGAGTTCCTGCACAGCCAAGACTGTTACATAGAGAAAACCCTATCTTAGGGGGGGAAAAAAAAACCAAAAAGCAAAACAAAACAAAAATCATTGAGCATATACAGATTCTGAATCTTGACTTCTAAATATTAAATGCTTAACTAAAAGGAATAAAAACTCCTGAAGAAACAACAGACTCCAGGACTGGAGCATGGAAACAGTTGGTGGAACATTCGGATATGGTAGCCATCAACGGAGTGCTCAAAGGCCCAAAGGAACAGAGTCAACTTGAAAGGTCTTCTCTTGACCAAATAGGAGATAGAATGAATATCAAAGGAAGTATTGATTGACACAGATTTTTACCCACGGATGAAAGTATAAACTCATAAATCGATGGTAATGTATATGGGTGAAGGCATATGCCAAATTGCTCCATCTCCAGATGAAAGCTTCTCGAGGCTCCTGGGACATCAAGTACTTCAAGACAATAGCCTATGAAAGATTCATTGGCTCGGGAAGGAGGCTTCCACTTTTTTAACACTGTTGCCCAGAGACTTTGGACTGAAGATTGGAGGATTGCTGTGTGGTTGGCAGCTGGGAGAAAGACGAAATTGAACTCATCAGTCTAACGGAAGAGGCAGTGGGCTCTGGTCTTTTATGGAGTTTAAGATGGCCTTCAGAGCCTCAGACACTCCCTCTCCTCCTCTCTGCTGCCCTGTTTGAGAGAGGGGCTGTGGATTGGGATAAACCTTTACGGATGGATACTTACTTACCCCAGCGTCATTGAGTTAAAATGAGGAGATGCCCCGGTGGAGAGAACGTGTTACTTTAAGTTTAAATACGCTCAGAATCGGCAGATTGTTTCTTGACGTTCACAGCTTGTGCTTCCTATTTTCTTTCTTTCTTTCTTTCTTTCTTTCTTTCTTTCTTTCTTTCTTTCTTTCTTTCTTTTTTTTTTGTTTGGTTTGGTTTTTCGAGACAGGGTTTCTCTGTGTAGCTTTGGAGCCTGTCCTGGATCTCGCTCTGTAGACCAGGCTGGCCTCGAACTCACAGAGATCCGCCTGCCTCTGCCTCCCGAGTGCTGGGATTAAAGGCATGCGCCACCACCGCCCGGCGCTTCCTAGTTTCATATCAACTTGAGACAAACTAGAGTCATCTGAGAGAAGGGAGCCTCAGTAGGGAAATTGACTTCCTAAGATCAGGCGGTAGGCAGGCCTGCAGGGCATTTTCTTAATTAGTGATTGATGGGCGAGGGTCCAGCCCACTGTGGGTGGAGCCATCCCTGGGATGGTAGTCTTGGGTTCTATAAGAAAGCAGGCTGAGCAAGCCATGGGGAGCAAGCCAGTAAGCAGCACCCCTCCATGGCCTCTGCATCAGCTCCTGCCTCTTAAGTTCCCACCCAGTTTGAGTTCCTGCCTTGGCTTTCCTCAGCAATCTGTGATTCAGGATATCCAAGCCCAGCATACCCTTTCTTCCCAAAGTTGCTTTTGATCATGATGTGTCATCACAGCAATGGGGTAACCCTCACTGAGACACAGTTTCCTGGACACCATGGGGCTTCCTAATAAGCATTCATAGTCAGGCTTTTTTTTTTTTTTTTTTTTTTTTGGCAGCATCAGAATCACTGAAAGCATTTCTGGATGTTAAGGAATAAATGGATGAGATCTGGGTACTTCAGCCAGAAAAACTCGAAGTGCAATACTGAGAACAATTGCATTAGGAGATGAGGCTTCTCCGAAAACAGAGGACGGCCCCACGCGTGCTCCTGCACACGCAAGCTCCTGCACACGTATGCTCCTGCGCATGCATGCTCCTGGGTACCGCCTTTTTTGGAGCTGACTGACTACATTGGAAAAAAAAAACAACCCTTGGAATAAAGATAATGTATGTTTGTGGGATAAGGAGAAAAGCTGACTACAAAAGTTGAAAGATGTTTTAGGAACTGATTTTTACGCTCATGCCGTCCTAGAAAGATCTGGCTCCACGCTGGCTTGTGAAATTTGTCATACCTATCTAGTTAATGGTACCATTCTTGAGCAGGCTTATAGGGTCCGAGGAAATGCTGAAGGAAGACCCAGACTCAAATAGCATACAAGAACAAAGAACGTTTATCATACCAGCCTGCATGTGGGGTCGTTCACCTGTGCAAAATGGTGACGGCCTGAGAGAACCATGCAGGCTCCTTTTAAACACAGCTAAGGGAGTTTCAGGGTCAGCTACATGATTGGTTAAGCAAGCAGCAGTTACATTAGTATACTTCTAACTGGCTGAGGTTCAGTCTTCTCATTCCTGGACACATCTGCACAAGCTTGGCCGTGACTCAGAAGGGGCTGCTGGGTTTGTCCTTGAGACACTGTGAGGGTAACTTAGACCCTCAGTGTTCGTTCTCTCCCCTCGACCCTGAATGTAAGGGCCTCATAGATAAGTGACCCTTTGTTGGAAAAGACACCTGTTTGTAGCTAGAGTTTTCCTGCCTGGCCCACAGTCAGGACAAATCTCTCTCACCCGCCAGTCCCACAGCCTCAGACCCGACCAAGTAAACACAGAGACTTATATTGCTTACAAACTGTATGGCCGTGGCAGGGTTCTTGCTAACTGTTCTTACAGCTTAAATTAATCCATTTCCATTAATCTATACCTTGCCACATGGCTCGTGGCTTACCGGCATCTTCACATGCTGTTTGTCATTGTGGCGGCTGGCAGTGTCTCTCTGACTCAACCTTCCACTTCCCAGCTTTATTCTCCTCCTTGTCCCGCCTACACTTCCTGCCTAGCCAATGGCCAATCAGTGTTTTATTTATCGACTAATTAGCAACACATTTGCCATACAGCACTTCCCACAGCACCTGTTTGTCCTTCTCAGAGAACTGGAACCTAATTCAGTTGTGAAAGTGAGAGCATTTAACCCCTTCAGGCTTGTGATAGCTCCTGGTGTGGACAACCTTCCCATCAAATGTGCTTTCACTAGTGAAAGTAGGCAGAATTTCAACATCATATTGGATAGTGTCCTTATTTTATGTCAACTGCCTTGAAAATTTCTTGGAGGAAACCCTAAAATCAGAATGTAACATTTCCATGATGAGCTAGAAATTTTAAAGATTATGAAAAGGATTTTTTAATGTCTTAGAAAATACAGGGCTGGGGCTGGAAAGGTGGTTCCAAAGCTAAGACTGCTTGCTGCTTTCCCAGAGGACCCGAATTTGGTTCCCAGCAGCCACACCACGCCAGATGTTTCCCAAACAGCTGTAACTCTAGTTCCATGGGATCTGATGTGGCCTCCTCGGGTAGCCACAGACACACATTTAAAGCAAAATAAAAATTATATATACATACATATATAATCATTGGGGGGGAGTAGAGGGGGGGGACCAGGTGTGGTAGTTCACGGTGCATACCTTTAGTCCCAGCATTTGAAGAGGGAGAGGCAGATGGATCACTGTGAGTTCTGGGCCAGCCAGGGCTACATAGTGAGACCCTGTCTCAAAAATAAAAAAGAGAGAAGATATAGAGCAACAGGAAAATATGATGAAATCTTAACAGTACACAACTCCCTTTGTCTCTTCATTAAGAATAAGGGGGAAGTGCTCGCTTTGGCAGCACATAGACTAAAATCGGAACGATACAGAGAAGGTTAGCATGGTCCCTGCACAAGGATGACACACAAATTCGTGAATTGTTCCATTTTTGGGGGGAAGGGGGTTTGAGACAGGGTTTCTCTGTGTAGTTTTGGTGCCTGTTCTGGATCTCACTCTGTAGACCAGGCTGGCCTCAAACTCACAGAGATCTGCCTGGCTTTGTCTCCCAAGTGCTGGGATAAAAGCGTGTGCCACCACCGCCCGGCTGCGTTCCATATTAAAAAAAAAAAGGGGGGGGGGGAATAGCTAAGTTTCTATAGAACTTTCTGGGTCTATGACTTTGTGGTAGAAGAAAAGTGTATTTATAACAAGATGGAGTTACTCTTAGACCAAGTGTGATGTGGTAAAATCTTGATGGGGTTCATAAGATGAATTTGGGGACGGTATGTTGCTAGATTTTTTTGTGGGGGTGAGGGGACTCTTTACATCATTTAGAAGTTCTGGGCACAACATTTTTGTCTTCTCAGCTTCCTCTCCTATAGAAAACAGGGCATAGATACGCGGTTAAATGTTAGTTATCCAAGTATGGTTTCTAAGAACTCTGTAAGAATGAGAAACAAACCTTGAAACATAAGAAAAATAATAACATGTGTGAGTGAATGAATGGATTAAAATTTTGAGCTGGGGGCCGGGCGGTGGTGGCGCACGCCTTTAATCCCAGCACTCGGGAGGCAGAGCCAGGCGGATCTCTGTGAGTTCGAGGCCAGCCTGGACTACCAAGTGAGTCTCAGGAAAGGCGCAAAGCTACACAGAGAAACCCTGTCTCAAAAAACCAAAAAAAAAAAAAAAAATTTTTGAGCTGGGTCCAGTGGGCACAGGCTTAGAACCCCAGCTATTTGGGAGGCTGAGGTTAAAATACATTTGACCATAAATTGTAAGAACAGAGGTTAGTAGAGACAGATGCTCATGGAAAGAGTGAGACAGTTACGCCTTATTATCTTTCCGCGGCTATACATCCTTTTTCTTTCTAAGTCACATACTTTACGTTTTTACTTCTTATTTTGTGTGTTCCATGTATGCACTGGTATGTGTATGGCCTGGCACATGTGTGAAGGTCAGAGGTCACCTTTATGGAGTGGGTTCTTTTCACCTTTACACAGGTTCTGGGAATCCATCTTAGGTCTTTGGGAGCAGGGAAAAAGGTTCACTAGCTGGGACATCTGGCCCTTATGTTACATGGTTTCCAGTGTCATTTACCACAGGTTTTTTTTTTTTATTACCTTTGTGTGTGGGGGCACACATGCCCTGACAATCAGAAGACAACTTGTAGGGACAGTTCTCTCCTTCCTTCTCTGTCCCCCTCCACCATGTGGGGTCCAAGGGCGGAGCTGAGGTGGTTAGGCTTGACAGCAAGCCATCTTCTTGCCCCAAAATTGCTTGCTTTTTTTTTCTTTTTTAGAAAATAAGCTGATTTATTTTCTTTTATTTAGTGAGGGGCATTTAAGATTTAGGAATGGGACCAAACTGCTAAAGACACAAGATCCTAAATAACGTTGACCTCACTAGCCCGTGACCTTCGACAGTGACCTGCCCGCAAGGTATACCGGTGCGTCAGCAGCATAAATGTTAGAGGAGGAACCAACCCCTTTGTGATTGGATTGGAGGCCCGCTCCATGCCAGAGATCCCACATACGGCATTGCTAAAGTGGCCAAGGACCGGAGACCAGACAGGTCAGGAACCCTGGGGGAAAATCTACTACCGTTATTTTACTAAAAGAGCAAAGTAATAAAATGACTCCTAATGATTTACTGCCATGCCCATAGATCAGTGCCTCGCTCAACCTCGTCAGAGAAGCTTCTTTTTGCAATAGATGGGAATTAATACAGAGACCCACAACAGGACAGTGTGTGGAGAGAGAAATGTTGTCGCCCTCAGCCCTAAATGGGATGTCTTCATCACACCCCTCCTGTCAAGGCTCAGGGATCTATGGAGGAGACAGAAGCCTCTAAGAGACGGAGGTAGTGGGTAACTCCAAGGAAATCTTTAAAACACAGCAACAGGTAAGATTCTGATGTTATATGAAGATTATCAGACATCCTGGGTTCTTTAAATCTAAAGAAAGATGATTTATTAGCCTATGTCTTTGTTTTTTAGACAAAGCTTCATATAGCCCAGGCTAGCCCCGAACTTTCTAGGTAGCCCTGAGTGGCTCTGAATGCCTAGGACTGAGACACCTATGAATTCACAAAGCCTTTGACAGTTTACACAAGACCCGCATAGGCTCAAAACAGACAAAATCCCAGCACTGAGAAGGGGACGTGGACACAAAGTCCCACCTAACCAAGAAGCTGTGTGTAATTGATACCTGCTGGGAAAGAGATAATCAGTCTTCTCCAGCGGGAGAGTCACCAGGTCACATCCCATTCGTGGGAGTGATTGACCAACACAAAACAGAATCCTGTCTCTGTCATTCTGGGTGTGCTGTTTTGCTTTGGGATTTTTTTTGTTTATTGGCTTTTGTTTGTTTGTTTGGATTTTGATTTTTTTGGCTCTGGGGTCATTTGGGGGAGAGAGAAAGAACATAAAGTTGTGTGGGTAGGGATGTGGGGAGGATCTGGGAGGAGTTTGGTCAGAGGAAAGAATATAATCAAAATATACTATATCTAAAAAAATTTCAAAAATTTGGGCTGGAGAGCTGGCCCAGAGGTTAAGAGCACTGGCTGCTCTTCCAGAGGTCCTGAGTTCAATTCCCTGCAACCGCATGGTGGCTCACAACCATCTGTAATGAGATCTGGTGCCCTCTTCTGGTCTGCAGGCAGAACATTGTATACATAGTAAAAAAATAAAAAGTAAATACAGATAAAAATTCATAAATAAAACAAAAAAAGGGTAAGATTCTGATGTTATATGAAGATTATCAGACATCCTTGGTTCTTTAAATCTAAAGAAAGATGATTTATTAGCCTATGTCTTTGTTTTTTAGACAAAAATCTCATATAGCCCAGGCTAGCCCTGAACTTTCTAGGTAGCCCTGAGTGGCTCAGAATGCCTGATCCTCCTGCCTCTGCCTCCCAAGTTATGAAATAAGTCACTAGGTAATTTATCAGTCAATAATCAATATCCCAGTCATTTAAAAAGTACGGCTTCTTCTTAGAGAAATTACTGGGAGTCAAGAGGGAACTGCGAGAATAGCAAGAAGGGAATAGAAGATAACAAGGGAGCAGGAAGCTTGCTGGCCACCAACCTCCCCCTCCCCCCATGATTCCACCGAATGGGAAAGGATGAGAAAGGAGGCACACATGTTCAGTTCTGAGTGACAGAAAATAACAGATGTTTGCTATTTTGTGTTTTTCTGTATTTTAAACATTTCTACAAATTAAAAGTGACATACATATCTAGCCAAAGCCCTTTTATTGTCCTTATAATCAAGTAAGGGGCTAAGGAGACCGCTCATCGGTTACGGCGCTTACTGCTCTGGCAGAGGACCTGAGTTCGGTCCCCAGCACACACAGGCTGGCTCAGTCCAACCAAATCTAATTTTTTTTTTTTCGATTTTTCGAGACAGAGTTTCTTTGTGTAACAACTTCCCAGGAACTCCCTTTGTAGACCAGGCTGGCCTTGACACAGAAATCCACCTGCCTCTGCCTCCCAAGTGCTGGGATTAAAGGCATGGACCACCACCGCCCGGCTAGAATTAATTTCTCCCCAGGCTGCGGGCCGGAGATCAGGGAAGCCGCGCCTGCTGCCACGTCGGCTCGCAGCCAGCTTTCGGTTTCCGTGTGTGTCTCCATCTTGCCTGCGCAGACGGGACAACCGGAGCGAAGTCTCGGAGATCTGAGCCACCCAGGCGCCACTTGGGGCAAGACGGGTACGTGACCTGCGCGGTGGAACCCGCGCGCCACACGCGCTACTACCCCCCCCCTCCACCCCCTCCACCCACCCCTGCGGTGCGCACCGTGGCTCGGGCCCCGGAGGCCGCTGCGGGCCGCGCGCTGGCGCCCAGCGGACGGCGGGCGGAGCCCGGGAGGGCACGGAGGACTGCAGTTCCTCGCGGGCACCGGCCTGGACGGGGCACCGGCAGCCCAGATCCCTGCCTCCCCGGCTCCGAGCGCAGTCCAGGGCGGCCTCGCCCCTCCTACCGTGCGGTTCCCAGCAGAGGGCTGCAGGTGGTGACAGCCCCCTGCCCGGGGGTTAAGTAGCCCTTAAAGGACCCTTGTGCACTCCGGAACTGTAGTGAGAGCATCCCGAGGACAGGAGGGAGCACCCCTGAAGATTCACTTTGTTGGGCAAGCCACAATAGTCTTGCGCAAACATCTTGAGAGTTACTCATTTCCTGGAGTTGAACTGTCCAAACTACCAGTTTTTGAAAAGTTGATGAAAGGGGGCATTTTTCTGAGTTGTTGTGTGCGTTTGTTTTACTCAGTGCTCGGAAGTTTGACTTTGAAGAGCATAGTGAAGTGCCTTGGCTATTTTCCAGAGCACTTGAGCATTGTTGACAAATGACCAGTAGCGCTTCCCCTGGGAATTGAGAATTCAATGCTATCTTATCCCTATCTATCTGTCTATCTGTCTGTCTATCTATCTATCTATCTATCTATCTATCTATCTATCTATCTATCATCTATCTATCTATCTATATCTATCTATCATCTACCTATCTACCTACCTACCTACCTACCTACCTATCCACCCCTTAAAGTAAGCCTGACCCTGCAACTCTTCACCCACTTCGGACGGGCAGAATTCTGATAGTTTCAAGATGTTTTCTCATATTAACCAGGTCTGGATTTGCGTGGGAGGGGCAAGTTCGCTTGAACATTAACAAAGGAATGCTGTAAAACAAAGGCCACTGTTACTCACAGGAAGTTCTGGTGGGCTGGAAGTGAACTCAAGGGCTCAATAAATCCTTTCAGGTTAGTTAACCTTTGAAATTTGTTCTTACCCTAAGAGGGGTGGGGTCAGGAGGGGGGGGTCACCTAAGGCAGGCCTTGATCAACAGGGATGATCTCTCTAGATATTTTAGACAGAACGACTCCCCCCAACCCCCCCCCCCCACACACACACAGTTTGAAGAAGGTTCTGAACAAAACAAAAGGTTCAGCTCTCCCGTATCACAAATAACCTTGGTTTGTGAGCACACTATTATTTATTTTTATGGTTTGGTTTTCTGAGACAAGGCTCTCTGTGTAGCTCTGGCTGTCTTTGAACTCACTAGGTAGACCAGGCTGGCCTAGAACTCACAGGGATCCATCCACCTGCCTCTACCTCCTGATTGCATTGCTAGGATTAAAGGTGCGTGCCACTGTTGGCGACTGTTCCTGGGAGCTCACTCAGCCGCAGTTTATAGCCAATTGAAAGTCTTTATTCCAGCCAGCTGGGACTACACTGAGGTACTCAGGACCGGAAGTGTAGCTCCAAATGTCCCCAGCACCGGGTGTTTGAAGGCAGAGACATTGTCCTAGCAGCTCACTAGGCAGCTGGGGGCGGGGCTTGGGGGTAGGGGTGGGGCTTGTCGCTCTGCTTTAAGCAAGCAATATGAGGGAAGCTAAGATAAGCAGTTATCTGGAAGGGGAGGTTTGCTTGCACAAGCGGGCCCTTTAACAGAAAGCTAAGCTAGCTGGGGCACCTTGAACTTGGGTTCCCAGAATAGAGTTGGGCAATTTTCTGTGGGATTCTCCATCCAAGAGTCCAAATTCCAGTTAAACTTGAAATGGCCTCAGCAAGAACTGAGGATGGAGGAACCTCTGTACTAGCTTGCCCTGTCTTACCACCCCCGCCTAGCTGTAAGTGGATTCTGAATGTTTTCCTTACCGGAACTTTCTTTTGGGTCAACAGTTCTTTTTACTTGTAGCTTTTGTGTGGAACGACCTGGTAAAAATAGGCCTTTCTTTTTTGACCGGGTCTTACTATGTAGTTCAGGATGGCCCCCAATTTGTGATCTTCTCTCTTCAGCAATGCCCCAACAACAACAACAAAAGTAAAAAAGCTGGGCGTGCGTCACCGCACTCAGCTGAAATGGCTGTTTCTAGAGGTTTTATATTGTACTTTGTTTTTGGTGACATTTGAGGTTCTTGGCACGTCATCGCTTGCTAACCTAAACCAGTTCCCCAGGCTCGGGGGTGTTCCTTCCTCCTGGGAAGTAGGCGTGGCACTGGGGGGGGCGGTCATGGGTGGGTGGTTCGTTTTACCAGCCGAGGCGGAAGTGGGTTTGGTTTTGTGGATTTCCTTCACTTTTCACGGGCTTTCTGTTAGGGTCTGGGGATCCAGCATGGCCTTTGCTCAGTCTCTGTGGTCTGGGGGCCGTGCGCATCCCTTCGGAGACCTCTCTGGTCACTGGAAGAGGACGATGTCCTTTGTGCTGGGCGGGTACCATCGTGCGTGAACCGGTTGGACTTGCTGGCTAGCAGCTGGGGCCAGCTCTGCAGGCCGACTTTCCAGAACCCCTGCCGGGGAGGCGGCCTCCTGATGTCTGTGTTCTTTCCAGTGTCTCGTTCCGTCCAGTTTTCTGGAGGTCTCCGGCGAGGACAGGCGATAGTCTGAGCTACTGTTGAGTGGGATGAGCCGGCGACCGACCGGCGTGAGTAAACTGAGACCCTGGCATTCCCTCCTATTCTGTCTGCTCCCCCAGGGACTTGGGACATTGCAGGAGCTGTCTCCTGGTGAATGCAGGAAAGGGTTCATTTCCTGTCCCACCCTTGGTCCCTTCTGAGTTTTTTTGGGACCCACTCACAGCACCTCCAGACTTGTGGCACCTTTAAATTCAAATCTGGTTCTTCCTTGGAGAGGGGCCAAAGACTGATTAAATTACAGTCGTTACTGGACTCAAATGCCTACTTGTTAAACCAGTGAGCTGCTCTGGGTGGAGGACAGTTCTGGACACGGTACATGTTTTTTCCCCTGTAACCCAGCATTTTAGTTTTCCTTAAATTTCTGAAGCAAGAAGCACTGCCAGTGTTTTAATGCCCTTGCTGACCTTCACCTCTGAGACTTGACACCCCACCCTCAGGAGCGTTATCCCTTCCCCCGCCTTACCAAGCTGGGGTAGCAGCTGTCTTGCCCCTTAGCACAGGATTTCACTTCGTACTTTGCCTTTTAATATCCAAAACCTTTCAGGCAAGTTCCTGGGATTAGTGCTTGCAAAGTAGACAGAGACCCGACCCCCCACCCCCGCCCCTGTCCCATGAGTCCATTCCCTAGAGATAACCAAAGGCTGCAGGTTCTTCCAGCCTTTTACACATTGGTGTGCTCAACTACAGTCTGTTGGCTTTTTTTTTTTTTTTTAAAGAAAAGGTGTATTTTGTCTCCCCCAGCCCTCCTCACTTTTGTATGATGTTCTTTCTTAAACTGTCTTTCAGAACTGATGTTGGTGGCATCGTTATTTCTGCTTTTCCCACCCTGCTGTCCCCCACCCCCTTTCCCATCTTCGTGCAATGGTCACTTGAGAATGGGGACCTCTACAAATTGTTTCGTTTGCCCTGATTTTTTCCCCCTTCCTCTTCAATTCTTAGCACTGGGGAATTCTTTCTAATTTTGTATCACACTTGAAAGAAAAAGACCGTGTTGCGTGTGTGTTCTTGAATCATTTCTTTCCAGGTAACCTTGCACCCTTATGCTCTTTGTACCTTATTCTGTATTTATGCTCCTTTGATGGCCGGCTCTCACAGCCACTTTTTCTTTATCTGGCCATTTAATGCCAGAACACAACACAACACAACAGCAAAAAACCCTTAGCTTTGTTATTTTCCTCTTTCTGGGTTTTCTCTGCTTGTGTCCATTGGAAGAATTAAGTTCTACCAACTTGATATCAGATTCACCACATACTCAAGAATGTGTCTTCTGCAGCAAATGCTTCAGGTGAAGAATGTAGTATCTTTTTTAAGACAGCATTGCACTGTAGCCCAGGCTGGCCTGCAAGTCACCACGTAGCACAGGTTGGCCTTGAATTCTCCAAATCCTCCTGCCGCAGCTTCCCACGTGCTAAGATTACTGGCATGAGCCACTAACCCAGGTCCGTCAGTGTTTTTGATCTATAGCTAATACCTCAGTTTTTCAGTGTAATTGAAAGTTCCTGCTGTCCTCGCTACTTCTTCCAAGGCTTAGTGTGCTTTGGAGTAAATGACTTCCTTTAATTACCTCATCTGCCTGTGATTTTTTTTTTAACTTCCTTTGCCTTTATACGTATGTGGTCTTTGAAAAAACAAAACTTTTTCTTGAAGCTTTCAAGCAGTCTTTGTTTTTGTTTGCAACCGAGTCTCCTGGAGCCTGGGCCATCCTTGAACTCCTGATCTTCCTGCCTCCAGTGCTCTACTGCTATAATTACAGGTGTGTACCACCATGCTGAAAAGCAGTTTTTAAAGTCACTCAGATCTTTGTTTTAAAGGGTAGGTTCTCGAGAGACCTCTCGCTCAAACACCTCTAGGTCTTAGGGGAGCCCACCCAAGCCCCTGACAGGTCACCACCACTTCCTTGCAGAACTCAGAACAACGTTTTACATTTACATCTCCGTCTGCTGACTGGACTCCCCCTTTCTGATTAGGGATACCGAGAGTAGTAAGAAGTTACGCGCAGGACCTTAACTGGGTTGACTACTAAAACCTCAACAGAAGTTTCTGCCTGACTTAGGCTCTGCTCTAACCCCCAAGGCCATGCTATTTTAATCAGACAGAGCTAAAGCTGTGTGTGCTTAAGGCCTGGGGAACCTATTAAAATGTCGTGGTGGGAACAGGGGAGTTGTGTATATATAGCACAAAGCTGTACCCTGGAGAAGTGATGCAATTCCTCTCTGCCTAGGCACTCCATAAACAAGCTGGCCATCATCTGTAGTAGGAATCTTAAATGGATCTTATTAATGAAATGAAACCTGAGGCCAGTTATTGGGGTGAACGCTGGAAGATCAGAGAGACAGAACAAGCCACAAGCTAACCTCACCTGGCCAACTTCTCAGCTGGTCTTGTTTCCTCAGACTGGAAGCCTCTGAGTCCTCATCCAGAATGGGTCTCAGCTGAACTGTGCTGCTAGAAGCCTCTAGTTGCTGGTCCTCACACTTTATATACCTTTCTGCTTTCTACCACCACTCCCTGGGATTAAAGGCTCGCTCTCTGGGATTAAAGGCGTGTGTTACCATGCTTGGCTGTTTCCAGTGTGGCCTTGAACTCACAGAGATCCAGAGGGATTTCTACCTCTGGAGTGCTAGGATTAAAGGTGTGTGTGCCACCATTTTCTAGCCTTTGTGTCTAGTGGCTGTTCTGTCTCTGACCCCAGATAAGTTTATTAGGGTGCACAGTATTTTGGGGAACACAATACCACCACAATCATCCAGCTGAAATGTAGAGTAAGCCTCTCCCTTTAACCTGGTTGTTTTCAGGAACGTCAGAGACTCTTAAAGAACCAGACAGGTGAGAAATCAGGGCAGGTCAGAGTATCGAGGATGGCCAGGTGAAGCAGATGGGCAGTTTTCATTTTTATTTTCTCGATTATTTTGTTCATTTCAGAGTCTCTTATAACAACGAGAACTTTTTATAATTAGGAAACAAAAATCGATATTGAAAGGAATTTCAGAAGCTTTCTATCCCCGTTATATGTATGACTTAAGTTTTTGAACTGATCTATGTGCCGAAGGGCCAGTCGAGAGAATCTGTCGTGTAACTGATCAAATGTATTTGCCTGGCTGGAATTTCAGTCCAAACCCCGCCAAGCTTCAGGTCTACCTGAGCTATTCTCTCAAGCATTTACGGTTGGTTGTTCCTTAGCTCACCTTTGTTTGTTTTATTTTTTTAAAGACAGTATCAGTATATAGCCCAGCCCGGGCTGGTCTTGAACTTGGCTGTTCTTCTGCCCCAGCCTGGCAAGTGCTGGATTTACAAGGGTATGTTACCAGACCTTGAGAAAGAGTGTGGTTCCTCCTGACTGCTGTTTCATGAAAACATACACCCAGTTCCTCTCCACTCCACAACAGGTGGGTTAGATGCCTAAATCAGCAACTACAGACAAGCCACCTCTTCCTTTATAGAACTTAAAAATGAGATGTGGTCTCTGAACTCAGTTTTTACCAAAGCATTAAAGTTTGAAATCTTGCCTAAACCAAGCAGTTTGGCCTGTTTTGTTTCCTCTGCCAAGGAAATTGAAGCTTTGTAATTTCTGAATGGAGCAAATCCTTACCCTGTGGTTTTCCCGAATAAAGTGAGTGAATACTGCAACCATTCACGGGTGATTGCATTTTTAGTGGACACCATTGCATACAAGGCAGTGGTAGTTCTGAGGATATTAGACTGCTGTCCTATTTGGGAAAAAATTAAATTTTATACACTTTTGCTGGGTGTGGTGGCACATGCTTTTAATCCTAGCACATGGGAGACAGAAGCAGGCAGATCTCTGAGTTTGAGGCCACTCTGGTCAACATAGTGAGTTCCAGGACAGCCAGGGCTATGTAGAGAGACTCTGTCTCCAACAACAACAACAATTTTTTTTAGGCACTCTTGAATCTATCTTGGAACTATCTTACATGTAGAAAACTGAGTTTGAGGGGTTGGGGATTTAGCTCAGTGGTAGAGCGCTTGCCTAGCTAAGCACAAGGCCCTGGGTTCGATCCTCAGCTCCAGGGGGAAAAAAAAGAAAAAAGAAAACTGGGTTTGAGATTGGACAAATGAAGATTATGGCACCTAAATTTTAAGAGTTTTAGAAATGGCTGCTTATCCAGAGTCTGTACAGAGGGTACATTTTTATCGAAATGTACTGAGAATTGGTTGACCCTTTCACTGAAAGGCTAGAGGCTATTTTTGGTGAGCTTGGCTGCGGGTACTGTCTTCTGTTTAAGCTGCAGTCTTGCTGGCTTACAGGAGGTTCTGCCTAGGATCATGCCCAGCCTTGTAAGTCCCCTCAAACCACCCTGTGGTTATTTCATACAGTGTGGAACAGTCACACGCTCTATCTCCAGGTTCCAAGTATGATAGCCTATCATGCTACCAATTCTGTCTTGCTTCAGTGTAGGTTGCAAAGGGACAAATGGACATTAATAATTCATAACAATGTGTGCCTCTCTGCTACAACTGTGTGGTCGTGTGTCAGCTGCTCAAGAGCTCTGACGCCTGCCCAGGACCTACCACAGAACTGGTGGAAGGTGAGAGCCTGTCGATCATCCACTAACTCCTGCATGGCATAACATAAATGCCCAAAGATGGTTTAAAGACTGCTGTGAAGCAGGACAAGATCCAGTTGGGGGACTAGGACAAGCTGTGGAAGAGAGCTTGAAAGATACAGAATTTCAGCACGATACTGAGAAGAATTTCAGTACGAAACAGAGAAGGGCGAGGACGCTTTCTGAGTGGAGGCAACTACATAGAGGTAGAAAAAAATGTTGGGGAACACGGAGGGCTTTGGAGTTGGATTATAGGTAATGCCCAGAAGTAGGAAGATACACTTAGTGCTTGGGCTATGTATGAAAAGCTCATCCCAGCAAAGATTTAACTTCGTTTAAGATGGAGCAGGCCACCCCCATCAACTGGATTCAGTTTGCTCCTGGAGACTCTATTCATGTTTCAGGATCCAGCTAGAAGATGTTCCTGCCTCTGTTTCCAAGTACTGGGATTATAGGTTTGTGCTGGCATGCCTGGCTCTCATCACTTTGTGGGTGGACTTTTCTGTCCTTCCGGACAGCTCCCAAAGAACCACACAGAAACTTCTTATTAACTACAAAAGCTCAGCTGGTGGCTTAGGCTTCTTTCTAACTAGCTCTTATAACTTAAATTAACCCATTTCTATTAATTTATGTGCTGCCCCAAGCCTCATGGTTTGTTACCTCGTCTACGCGTCCTGCTTCCTCTGCATCCTGCTTCCTCTGCGTCTGGCTGGCGACTCTCATTGTCTCTACCCTTCTTCTTCCCAGCGTTCTCTCTGCCCTGAAAATCCTGTCTGGCTATTGGCCGTTCAGCTTTTTTTTTTTTTAAAAAAAACCAATCTGAGTGACAAATCTTCACAGCATACAAAAAGATTACTCCACAACATCAATTCTTGAAGTCCCCACTTTATTTTATTTTTGTTTGTTTGTTTGTTTGTGGCACACATGCTAAGCACGTGCTCTGCCCCTGAGCCACATCCCTAGCTCTGTTTCTACTTTTTGAGTTGGTCTCACCAAGTTACCCAGGCTGGCCTTGAACTCACTGAGTCCAGTCAAGTCTGGAGCCTTCAGTTCTTCTGCCTTAACTTCCCGAGTAGCTGGGATTGAAGGTCTGTGTCACCAAGCTTGGCTTGAAAGCCCCCACTTGTTACTTCTTTTACTTTGGCAACATGGGAAGTTTGGAAGGTGTTGGATGCTGCGGGTCGCAGAAGAATCATGAGCCATAGTTACCTTTTTAGAGCTTTATTGGGAGAGAGAGGGAGAGAGAGAGAGAGAGAGAGAGAGAGAGAAACGGAGAAACAGAGAGACCTCACAGGGGAAGAGAACGGAGGAAGAGAATGTGGAAAGGAAGGGAATGCCCTGAGGGCACACCCGCTTTTTAGGCTGCGATGCTGTTGCAGGCTGGTGACGTAATTAAGGACATAATCCTTACAGAAGGGACGCATGCAAAGCAAAGGAGTTTCATCAAAGAACTGTATAAAATAATAATCATGGCTAGTAACATCCCAAATTAGCACGTATTTATGATTTTGCCCCAGCCGGTGGTCTGCTAGACGATGCTCTAATGCGTGTCTGCAGCGCCACAAACCTGGAGCCACAAGATGATCAGTGCACATCCTCCTCTGACTAACTTGAGAAGGGGTGGCATTTGTGGTAAACCTTATATTTAAAATGTCCACAGCTGGGGGAGGAGAGGTAGGTTTACTATATTAGCGTTCTACTTGCCATCATGTATGGGTCCTGGGCACAAATGGAGGGGAAAGATGGGTTCTGTGACCTCTGTGAGACGGCCACATTGCATTTTGTTCAGAATCTTGCAACTCCTCCGTTCTCAAGTACTTCGTGTTCTTATCTCACTATAGCTTCTTGGGTACAGAGTTGGCCCACTTTCTGCTCCCGGCAAGATAGGCTTACCATGTGACTGCCCAAGTTGCTGAGATATTATATTTGTTTTCACACTGTGCCTCCATGGAGGTGATTTTGCTGTTGTTACTATACCCTCTCCTTGCTTGAGGCGGAAGGCAGAGCAAATGACAGATTAAATATGTCCTAAGGAAGCTAACTCGTCATACTGGTTGCTGTGTGGCTGATGGAACATTTTGTATTTTGGACACGAGATGGTTGGGAGGCACTTCACATTCCGTGAAACGGTTTGAGAAGTCTGACCGAAATTACCACGCTTTATTGTTACCTGTTCTGGCTAGTGCTAGATGTCAGAGGCGTGTTTTAAGTGATTGGCTGGAAACTTGTCTGCAATGGAGGATGATACAAAGGAGCCACTGACCACGCCTCTGTGGGCCCTTCCAGGAAAGCCTTACGTAGAGTTTCTGCTGGGCCTGCAAGTTAAGAAGGGTTTTGCTCTGTGTAGCTTTGGAGCCTGTCCTGGATCTCACTCTGTAGACCAGGCTGGCCTCCAACTCACAGAGATCTGCCTGGCTCTGCCTCCCAAGTGCTGGGACTAAAGGTGTGTGCCACCACCGCCCAGCGACTTCTTTTTATTTAAATGTCCTGGTATATATTTATAATACATAACCTATTAAGATATACAGTAAAATACTTGTCTAGTGGGATAGAAGGATGGATCCATGTCTTACCTAGCTGCCCATCTCCCGCTCTGTGCCTACAGTAGTTTTAAATCTACTCATTAGCAGAAATCCTAAATACAGTACACTTTCAGCAAAAATTTCCAGCACAAAACACTTTGAGCAAAAAATCCTGAGACCAATGGCCTAACTATAGTTCTCAGATGTAGTTCAGCCTTTTGTGTGCTCATCCTGCCTATTTGTGACTTTATATCCTTTGACCTAATATCTCCTGCTTCCTGTCTCTCCCTCCACCCTGGTAACCACTGTTTATTCTCCACCTCCATATATGTGACTTTAAAAAAAAAACAGATGCTGCATATAAATGAGGCCAAATTCCTGTGTTTTCCTATTTCACTTCTCATGTGGCAGAATTGCCACCTCTCTTTTTGAGACTGAATAATATTCAATGGTGTATATGCACACACATATATGTATGTTATATTGATGCTATGTATATGCACATACATATATGTTATGTCAATGGTATATATATACACACATGTATGTATATTTGTTGGTTTATATATACATACACATGTATGCTATGAGATATTATAATATATCTCCTCATCCTTTGACACCTAAGCTGTTTTTATATCTTGTTTAAAATATGGATGCAGTGCAATGAGGGGGGGGCTGAGATCTTTTAAAAATTTTTTTTAGTTTATTTTCTGTGTATGAATGTTTTGCCTGCAGGTGTCTCTGTGTACCACATGCATGCCTTGTGCCCCAGGAGGCCAGGAGAGGGTGGAACTGGAGTTACAGATGGTTGTGAGCCTCCGTGTAGGTGCTGGGAACCGAACCCAGGTCCTCTGGTCCTCTGGAAGAGCAGTGAGTGCTCCCAACCATGGAACCATCTCTCCAGCCCCAGTGCCCATATCCTTAGGAGGTGCGAAGTTCACTACCTTTGGGTCCATACTCAGAAGAGGGACTGCTGAGTGTGGACGGGAACTCCCAAGAGCTCTTGGATGGGACAGCTACGAGTTCACAGAGGCCTGGGCAAGAGCAGTACCGTCAAGACGGAGTAGGGTGAGGCAAATGTGGATATTCACTTTCCCACACCATTTATTATAGAGTGCTCAAAAATTCAGCAATCAAGATAAATAATATTCAATGCAATATTATAAAAAAGTCAACAGAAATACCCAAGTCTATAATAAGAAAATTATTAGAATTTTGCATAATAAAAACAGCTTCAGCATCATTGGCTTTTCCTTCTGATGTAGATGCCAGTGTGAACAGCACTAAGCAGTGTTGTAGGGGTGAGGGTGAAGTGTGAGGCGCGCTAAGCGGTGTGGTGGGGACCAGGGTGCAGTGTGAGCAGCGCTAAGCGGTGTGGTGGGGATGAGGGTGCAGTGTGAGCAGCGCTAAGCGATGTTGTAGGGGTGAGGGTGCAGTGTGAGCAGTGCTAAGCAGTGTGGTGGGGACGAGGGTGCGGTGTGAGCAGCGCTAAGAGACATTGTAAGGGTGAGGGTGCAGTGTGAGCAGCGATAAGCGGCGTCTTGGGGACGAGGGTCCAGGTGGAGTCGTGCCAAGGAGTGGGTCAAAGTGGAGGAAACTGGCCCGAGTGCAGGCTGTTCCTTCACAGGGTCTTAGCTCTGTGTGAAAGGGATGAAGTGGAGGGGTCGCTGGTCTGGGGGACTCAGGCTCAGGGTCTTTGGCATGGTTAACTCTTTAAGACGGAGAGCCTGGGCCGTGTGTGAGCTGAGGAGCGAGTGCTGCCCCAGGACCATGGAGGTGGAGGACCGAGGAGGCGGGAGTCTTCTCTGGGGGTGCGAAGAGATGCTAACCAGAATGCTGTAAACACACTGCCTCAAGATGCCTAACACAGGAAGTGGTGCTGCCAGCTCAGTGCTGTGCAACCCTCCTTCCTCAGCTTCCTGCTGGAATGCTTATTTATTTGTTTATTTGCTTATCTATTTATTTGTTTGTTTGTTTAGTGTTAGTGTGCTCGTACACATGTACTAAGGTGCCTTTGTAGAGCTCAGAAAAACCCAGAGGGGTCGGTTCGGTTCTCTCTTTTCTCAGGCTTGGTGGCAGGCACCTTTACCCACTGATCACTAGTGTGTGTGTGTGTGTGTGTGTGTGTTAACAAGTACATTGAATTCTGGCTTCTAAGAGAAGAATTACTCACCTATGCTGTCTGTTCAAATGCTTTTAAAATTGTGTATTTTAATTAGCTTACAAAATGGTAGGTTTAATCGTAGTTTTGGTTAATCCTCTCTTTTCCCCTTCGGCTGTCTGCTACTCTAGATGTGAGTGGGAGAGACTCGAGATCTGAAAATGGGGTTCGGGGGTGACCAGCCATTCCAGTTAGCCCAGGACAGGCTATTTCCTGTGATATAGGACTTTTGGTACAAAAACAGGAAAGTTCTGGGCGTGCCTCCGTGAGATGTCACAGGGATGATGTCGTCAGGAGGCAGAAGGTGAAGGAACTTAATTAAGACTCTGGCCAAAGAATTTGGGCAGGCCCAGTACAGAGAAAAGGAAGTGAGATCATTTCCCAGAACTGTCAATATAAGCCTTTCATTCATCCCTTACACACTGAGTGCTGGATCTGAGTCAGACCCTGATGTCTAAACAAGTGTTTGACCACGAGTCTGCTTCTGCCCCAGACTAGGCGAGGTGGCCCACGGAGCCCCAGGCCCTTCTGCTAGAAGCTCATCCTCTTTCTTCAGCCCTTCCAGCAGTTTCGGAAATACTGACATTGTTTCCCCACTGACGTGTCGGGAGTGATGTGGTCTCAGGCCCCGTCTCCTTTTCTGAGCTCGTGTGGTGGCTGTTCTAGGCAGTTAGTGCCATGGTCTCATGCCTTCCTCCAGAAATGAAACTGAGACTGGGTTTTAGGTTTTTCAGTCCTCTGGTTGCCAAGGTCAGAGAGAGACAGTGTGTACCAAACGGGAAACTATGTGGGTGTGGAAAAGAAGGGGAGACGGTGAGGGAGAGTTCCATCTGAAGAAAAGGGGAATTCCTTTTAGAATCCAGGAAAGACTCCGTTGCTAGTTCGGTCTGTATGGTTTGAAACAAGGGCAGGGTTCAGTGATGGGATGTTGATCAGTCAGGACTGGGTATTTGAAAAGCAGGAAGGATTGGAGCTTGGATAGCCCTGTGCCTCTCTCGGGAGTGAAGAGAAAGAGACTCTGTGGGAGAGGTAAGTGGAGTGCTGGATGGAGTCCCCAAAGGTGTCTTGGCTGTTGATGGCCGTGACTGGAGTCTTTTTTCTGAGCTTGAAAGACTTTGGTCTGGAATGTGGCTCCGTTGGGAGAGAGCTTGCCTGCTTAAAACCAGGCTTGGTGCTGGACCTAGTGGCACACGCTTTTAATGCCAGCACTTGGGAGGGAAAGGCAGGCAGATCTCTGTGTGTTCAAGGACAGCCTGGTCTATGTAGTGACATCTAGGACAGAACTATAGAGTGAGATCCAGTCTCAAAACAAATAACAACAACAACAACAACAACAACCCCCCACCAAAACAAACAAACAAAACAAAACAAAACCAGGTGTATTGATATGACCCTATAAGCCAGTACTTGGGAGGTTCAAAGATATCCTTTACAAAATAGCATGTTCAAGGCTAGCCTGGGCTACATGAGGCTCTTGTTTCAAAAGAAATAAAACAAAAGACTCCTACAGCTACCCCAAAGCCCTCTATATCATTTGCACCAGTAAAATCTGTCCTTTCGGATAACTTTGGGAAAGCTCTAGGCATTCTTGTTCTAAGGCCTAGCCGTCTATGTATACACAGAGGAAGTTCTGGAAGCATTTTAAATGTTGGGAGCTAAGTTTCTCCAGGTCCTTTGGAAGGGCAGACAGTGCTCTTAACCTCGGAGCCATCTCTCCAGCCCCAGGAGCTAATATTTTTATTATACTGAATCTTCCTACTCATGAATAAAGTATGGCTCTCCATTTATCTGGGTCTTTAGTAATATGCCTTTTTAATAATTCATGTTTTCTTCCATTAAGGTCTTGCATAGCTTGGGTTATTCCTCCATGTTACCTGTGTGATGTGATAACATATGGTAAACTTGAAATGATTAGCACTAAAGTTTTCATCTGAATTTCTCACATCAGCTGTGTATTTGAGCAGGTTATTTCGGTCACATTCTGCCTCTCTGTGTACACTGTAGCTAGAGTTTTGTTGTTTTGTTTTTTCAGATTAATCAGCACCTTGTTTTAGTTGAGACGTGGACAACCTTTCACTGTCCTGGAACTCTCATGGTAGGCAAGTCTGGCTGGCCAGTGAGCCCAGGCATCCCCCTGTCTCTGTGTCCTTGGCACTCGGATTACAAGTGTGCAGCCCCACAGAAGGCAAAGCCTCATAGAAGGGAGGTCATATACCTCACCTCCCAGTCTCTGGCCGAGGTGCAATTAAGTTAGAAAACACTAATAAGTCTCAAAACGACTTAGGAAGTTTGGAACTTGAAATTTGAGGAGGTTTCTTGGACACAGTGCTGTGGTCATGGGAGGTTGCATTGTTCTTGATCTCAGGGAGATGGGAGATTGTGGAATGTTGAATAGCATCCTAGCCTCTGTCCATCAGATCCCAGAGCTACCACCGGGGGATGATGACCAAAAACCAGACATCATCAAAGGACCCTTGGGGAGCAAATTTGCTGTGCATAAGAGCTCTTAGCCTGGCCTATGGAACTGCAGAAAGGCCCCTTATGCCCTTACTCACCTGAGCACACTCACATAAACTTCCAGATGCAGGCCCCGAGGATTTGATTTCTGTTTGTTTTGTCTATGGTTGTGGTGATTTTGATTTTTAAAAGGTTTATTTATTTCTATTTCATGTGTATGAGTGCTTTGCCCTTCAAGTTGTGTATGTGCACCACATGCATGCAGTACCTAAGGAAGCCAGAAGAGGGCACTAGATTCCTTGGGAACTGGAGTTATGGAAGGCTGTAAGTTGCCTTGTGAGTGCTGTGAGCCAAGCCCCTAGGCTTCTGCAAGTGGAGCAAGTGGTCTTTACTACGGACCCATCTCTGCAGCCCATGCTTATCATTTTGCTCATGCTCACTGAAACGTGAGTTTCCCTTCAGCAGAAGATTATTTCTTCTCTAGCTGGGTATGATGGTGCAGATCTATAATCTCAGCACTCCAGAGGCTGAGGCAGGAGGATTGGCATGAGTTTGAGGCTAGCCTGAGCTTTTATAGTGAGTTTCAGGCTAGCCTGTGCTACCCAGCTTACAAAAGAAGAAAAAAATCCTCTCATACGGGAAGGGGATCTTCTGCGGGGGTTTTGCATTTGCTTCTGAAGGCCTTGCTGATTTCCCCAGACTTGGGGAATTTTTTATGATAATTTCTTGGCCTGGGCTTAACAGATAACCCAATAAAGTAGTGATTATTTAGATTACAGTTCAACCTCTTATTTCTGTGCTGTTCTCTGTCCAGTGCCCAATACCCGCAGCCATAAGAACTGCCCGAGCTGCACCCCAGCTTCTGGACATGGAGGTTTGCTGCATCTCAGTGGCCTGGCTCTGCCTGGGAATCTGTATTTTCCTTCCAATATTTTCTCATTCTACCAGCTGTTCCCCCTGAGTAACTGGGATTTGGCTGTCAAACTGTCCCCCCTCAGCACCGAGGGAGACAGCAAAGCGGTGCTCTTGCGAGCGTTCATGACTGGCAGAAGGCACCGTGGGCCTGAGCGGGAGACCATGGCCTGAGCGGATACTGCTCTGTGATAACTCCGGCCATGTTCTTTCATTTGCCATGAACCACACAAGTGAGGTGACTGCCTCGCACGCTGACTCAAACAGTTCCTTTCTGCTGGTTTCATTCAGTTCTTCGTCAAGTATGTCTGGAGAATTTGGATTTTTCCTGCTCTTACGTTTAATGATCTCTTATTTTATGTGCCTTATTTACTTCTTGTTGTGCACATAACTGTTTTAGAGGTTAGCATACAGTAGCATCTACTGAGCACAGTACAGCTTCTAGTGAACAGAGGAGAGCAGAAAAAGAAACTGGCAGTTAAGGCGTCCTCCCGTGGATGGCATGCAGGCTTTTGACATCTGAGACTCATAAAATTAGTCATTGGGACTTAAAAAAAAAGTATTCCGAGCACTGCTTTTTCTACGTTGAGTGATGTTTTTAGTAAATTCCACTCCTTTCGTTATAAATAGTCCTGTTGAGGTTATTTGGATAAATGGGTGTTGAGACTGGCATAGCCATACCAATCTTAGATAAATACTTAAATATCATTATACATATCTAAGAGTTGGATCGTGTTTCCAGTTTTTCCTTTGAGATCAGAGGGTTTTTTTGTTTTGTTTTTGCTCAGAGACAAGGTCTCATGTATAAGGGCTGGCAGGATGTCTCAGTGGGTAAAGGCGCTTGCTGCCAAGTGTGATGACCTGAATTGGATCCCTGGACCCACATAATAGGCGAGAATTGACTCCTGAAAGTTGTCTTCTGACCCCCCACTTGCATGGGGGAATGCCCACAAATCCCTTCCCTGCATATATAATAAATAAGTGTACTTTTTAAGTTAAGACCAAAAGAACAGACAGTGATTATCATTTATAGCCTACACTTGAGAACTGCTCAGTTCTGGTGGAAGAAATTGACAGTATACAATCGGGCCTTGAGCTGGGCGTCTCACCAGATCGCACTCAGAACTGTGGTCCCCCCAAGTCTTCCGTCCACTTCCACTATGCCGTTGAGAATCTTGATGGCCGTCGCTGGCTGCCTTGGAGCCGTATATTGAAGGTTCCTGGGGCCAAGATCCGAGGACCTGGGCAAAACTCACAAAGCTCTTGGTCCAGCCCCTCTGGAGGGTCCTGTGGGCGTTCATGATGAAGTTGTGAGCAATGGGGATGGGCTGCAGCAGCACCTACAGCTGTGGTTGAGGGGTGAACAGTGGGAGAGCAATGGGGGAGGGGGAAAGGACCGAACCCCTGTTCGTGAGGCCCCTGCAGAGAGGCGAGTGCCCCTTGAACCTGCTTCGTTCTGGGTGGAGCTAAGGAGTGGGTGTGAGTGTAACTGCTATGACAAGTTTCTCAGTCAGCTGCTTAGTCACTGGACTTTTCCTCTGCCCCCGAGTTCTCTCATGGTAACTTGCTCATTAGCTCCCCAGCTGTGATTCCCCCTTACCCGCTTTACATTCTCATTAAACCATGTGGGATTTTTTGGAGGTAATTTTGATTTTGATTTCATTTTCTTGAATGTCTGGGTTCTCTGCTGGGTCTTTTGGCATTTGGCTCAGTCTTGGGCTCTGTCACTGAGGAGCTCTTTCTGTTGACTTGGAAGGGTGAATTGAACCCACTTGCTTACAGAGACCAGGAAGAAAGGACAGAGCCTGGGCTTCGAGTCTTGGGCACGAAAGGGTTCTGACAAGAGGATTAAAAGTGTTCTCTCACCACAGAGTGCCTCTACTACAAGAACTCTGAAAGAGATGAAGAAAGCCCTCCGAAATGAAGTGGACATCTCATGGCACACGGAGCCCTGCTGAGTGGCTAGAAGCTGGGTGAGACCCCAGGCTGCTGACTCCTGGAACATGGCTATGTGCTCCGTGTCTGCCGAGGTCATCCACCAGGTGGAGGAGTCGCTGGACGAGGACGAGAAGGAAATGATGCTTTTCTTATGTAGGGATGTGGCCGAGAACCTGGCTCCACCTAACGTCAGGGACCTCCTGGGCAGCTTAAGTGAGAGGGGCCAGCTCTCGGTTGCTACCTTGGCGGAACTGCTCTACCGAGTGAGGCGCTTCGATCTGCTCAAGAGGATATTGAAGACGGACAGAGCAGCCGTGGAGGCCCACCTGTGCAGAAACCCTCACCTTGTTTCTGATTATAGGTAACTCATGACCTCTGACCCAGGCTGCACTGCGGGGAGGGAGCTGGATGGTCTAGACAGTGAGGGTAGTGAGAAGAGCCTCGTCACCTCTGCTTCCTTCTGAGCAGACTGCCTGCGACACCACTGTATGGCGTGGAACTCTCTGGATTCTGTTTGTTTGTTTTGTATGTTTTGGAAGCCCATTATAGCTCAGGTTAGCTTGGAACTTACTGTGTAGCCCAGGCTGGGCCTCCAACCCATAGCAATCCCCCTGCCTCAGGTGTGGTGGGATCACAGCTTGTTTGAATTAAAAAAAAAAAAAAAACAACCCAGGTTGCTCACCGGGTCAGCAACTGGGTAAAGGATCATAATGGAAGTGGAAAGGACAAATAGTCTGTGTGTGCCCGAAGGACAGACTGATGAGAAAGGAAGAAAGAAGAAACAACGTAGAGCCCTCTTTCTTGCCAGTCCCTGATGGCATGGGAGCTGCGCTGCTTTAGAAAATTCTGGTACTGAGAAAGGAAGTAGCAAGTGTGAGTAACCTTCCTACCTCCATAGATCTGTGGCCCTTTGTAAATCTTCCTCTGTCCTTCCCCCCCAAGGCAGCCAAGGAAGTGGAGCAGGGTGGGTTCCCTTCCTGTAGTCCTGCCTTCCTGGCTCCACGGAACCCACGTCAATGAGCTACCTTTTAGCCCCCTTCTGGTTGAAGCTGGACCGATCTGGGAGTCCCTTAGGTCCAGAGCCTCTGAGCTGTATGTCTATCTCCCCCCTTTACCCCCTCTGCTGGGGCCGCTGGAAGGACTGAGTTTTCTGAGGCAAGAAAGAGACCTTGTTCTTTTAAATGGCTTCCTGTTCCTCCAGGCCACTAGTTCTGTGGGTTGCGTAATATGTATTTGGGGATGATGCCTATTACGAAAACTACTGAAGAGAGCTGAAGACAGCATGGGCTTTGGAAAGTGTCCAGAGCTGGGGTTGGAAGGGCTGTGTTAAACCTCAGACAGACCAGCTGCGGCCCACACAGGCTAAGCCAGTTACTAACTTTACGAAGTAAAGAATAATATATAGCTCAGCTAGCCATGCCTGCTGACGAAGACCTGCAGTCCCAGCTACTCAGGAGACTGAGGCAGGAAGGTTGTGAGTTCAAAGCCAGCCTGTGTAACTTAATAAAACCCTGTCTGAAAAGGCAGAGGGGGCATGTGTGGAGCTAGAGCTCATCGGTAGGCACTTGCTTAGGGTGTCTAAGTTCTAGGTTCAGTCTCAGCACCACAGACAGTGACTGAGCATCACAAGTTTACAAGTCTCTTTGGATAGTGTACCAAGTGGCTTTCTGTGGGAGATGCTTGGGGTTGTTGTTATTCTTGGACATTTTTCACTTGTCCAACTATCACCTGATGTCAGTGATCTCACGGGGTCTCAGGGACCAGGTTTGGGTCAGGTGAACTGGCAGTGGAGGTGATACGATTGACCCATTCACCCATCTGCTCAGCAGGCTTCACATCAGCACAGGCCCAGTGCCTACCTAAGCTCAGGGCACAAAAGAATCCCTAAGAAGGCAGGAGACTACCTGGGAACGCCCCCTTCTACACAGGAGTCCTGACCAAGTGTGGTGGCCGCCCCAGCCAGAGCACAGGGGACCACATCAGGAGGGACTTTCCAGACTAAACATTTGTGGTCAGAAGCCCCATGGCCTACGTCTTTTACATTTGAAATTCAAATGTGGGCCAAGATGTTGGGGATGTTTCTTGGCTCTGGGATCCTGAGACTCAAAGTATGGTTCTTAAACCAGTGTCACCCACACCTATCAGATAGAGAGGACAAGGCCACTCTGAATCCTGTCTTTCCTGTTACTCAATTGTTTCATTTCACTATTAGTTTTGGGGACCTAGGGGTTTTTTTCAGGGAAGTCTTATTTGCCCGGTTATTTTCAGAGCCGTTAGTTAGAAAGGGAAGTGCTGTGCCCTGCTGCAAACAAAGGAAAGGCCAGGTGTGGTCGTGCACGCATGCCTGCGTGTTGTAATTCCAGCATCTGGGAGGCAGAGACAGGAGGATGGGGCGGTCTGAGGCTAGTCTGTGGACACAGTGAGTGCTAAGGTAGTCTGGGCTGCACAGCCTGAGTCTGTCTCTAAACACCAAACCAAACAAACAGAGGAGGATGAGTTTTCTTTTTGAATTTTCTTAGAGTTTCTTGGGGGACTGTCAAGGCCTCCTGTTTTATAGAGTGGGGGCACATTCCACAGGACAAGAATTAGTCTAGTTGTTGGCCTCGGGGAGGCATGGGCTCTTGGATCCTTGTCTGGCTTTACTAAAGAAACTTTTGGGATTTGCAGGGTGCTGCTGATGGAGATTGGTGAGAATCTGGATAAATCTGATGTGTCCTCGTTAGTCTTCCTTACAAGAGATTATACAGGCCGAGGCAAGGTGACCAAGGACAAGGTGAGTTGTCTTTTCTGGGTGTCTGTTCCACAGAGCTGTCAGAAGTAGGGTCTGCTCCTTGTGGTATGGAGAGAGGCGGGTGGGCAGCCTATTGCCGTGGTCCCAGGAACTAGGCATCTCAGATGGTTTCTCTCTAACACTGGTAGCAAGAGAGTGGGTTTTTTCTTTTGTTTTTGTTTTGTTTTGTTTTTAAAGATTTATTTAGTTATTATGTATACAATGTTCTGTCTGCATGTATGCCTGCAGGCCAGAAGAGGGCACCAGATCTCATTATAGATGGTTGTGAGCCACCATATGGGTGCTGGGAATTGAACTCAGGACCCCTGGAAGAACAACCAGTGCTCTTAACCCCTGAGCCATCTCTTCAGCCCGAGAGTGGGTTTTTAATTAGGAAGAAAATAGGTTGGACTATCTCCTCCTGTGGCCTTGGGTGTTTCTTTCGTGTTTAGATTTGGTTCTGATTTCTGTAATGGCACAGGCCGGGCTTCTATGTCAGTTCTCTGAATTGACAGCTCTCTTCCGGGCGAGGGCATCCTGTCTGCTGGTGTGGAGTAGACCCGAGGGCTTGCGGTCCACTCCCCTTGGCTGTCCCTCTTCTGTTTTACTTCCCTCAGTGCTCTGTGGAGGTAGTTCGGGGTGGGTGGGGGGAAGTGGTGGTCCTTCTGACTCATCCCTCTGGGAAGTGGCTAATGTGGAGATTAGGACAGAAATGTGGTGACCATTTTAGAGTTGTTAGGGTTCCCGGAAGAATGCTTGAACTCCTGGTATGGTTAACATAAGGATGAGCCAAGAAAAATCTTCATCTCAAGGGGTGACAATTAAGTCTTCCAAGTGGCTACCCTGCCTCTAAGAATTTCCTCAGGCTCCTTGGTTTTAGGACTACAGGAACACAGCTTGTTTCCACATCAAATGTGGAATGAGGAAGAAAATGAAAACAGTGTTTTGGGGGATTTCCCTAATCAACTTCTTCCATTTATATGTAATTAATTATGTTTATTGTCTTTGCAAATAATGATTAACAGTTAAGTAACTGTTATGCCCAGATTAGGACCCCAAAGACTTTACCACAGACCTTAGGTACAGAATGCAATAGCATGGTTTATTTCTGTTTGTTTATAAGCCGCGGGCAGGGAAGCTCGATCCAAAGCACTCACTCATAGTAACCGTGAGGCCAGGAGGAACTTGCTTTTTCTTTGTGTGGCTAGCTTTTTAAAGGCAAAATCCACAAGCCCTTCAGGGGGGTTGGGGGAGTTTTGCACGGGTGCAGCTCGGATTGGTTTATTTTTATCTCTGTTCTCTTTTAATTGGGTGAGGGTATGTAACCTTTGAATTTACTGGTTGGTGGTTACAATTTATTACTTTGGGGGCAGTCCAGCACAAGTCCCAAGCTTTGTCCTTGAGCCACCATGGGGGCTGGCTGGTCAAGCACGTACTGCACGTAACTCTAAGTTGGTGAGGGGCCCCAGAGAGTAAACATCTGGCTGAACTTTGAGCAGTCAGAGTGCGTGCAGAAAGGGAGCTACTGCAAGGACTATGTCTTTTGTTCACGGCCCTCCCAGAAACTGCTTGCTCAAGTCTCAGGAAACTGAAATTGAGGCCTGATCTCTGAGAGAAGACTGAGCAGCCAGTTATGGCATCTGCTTGGTCCTTTCAGTAACCAAGTGCTAACCGTGAGCAAAATAAAATCCAAAGCGATGCTTGCTTCTGAAATATGGTTCTTTAAGGATCCTGGTGTTTCAGGTTGAAGGAGTAGGAGAGCCCCACCCTTTCTGGTCGTCATCTCTTGAGTCAGAATGATCTGGAATGTCCAGCATCGATGCAAACAGTTTAAGAACTTTCACGTGGCGTTATGAGGATTTCCTATATCAATCTTTTCCTCAGCTGTAACTCCCTGGCCACACACACACTCTGGGAAGCCCTTATGGTGTGTGGTGTTGGGGATCAAGTCCAGGGCATCATGCATGCTAGTCAAGCACCCTACCACCTGAGCTACAGCCCTAGGCCCCCATCTCTTTGAATCAAATTCAGGAGAGTGATTTGTTCTGGGCAGAACTGTCTGGATTGGGATCACCAAGGGTCACCAGAAGGTCTCATCTAGGTCATCTTATGACCAGATGACCTAGAGTTTGCCCTGGGGACTTGTTAGCTCCACTTACATGTGTTTCTTGTTGATCTCTTAGAGTTTCTTGGATCTGGTGATTGAATTGGAGAAACTGAATCTGATTGCTTCAGATCAATTGAACTTATTAGAAAAATGCCTGAAGAACATCCACAGAATAGACCTGAAGACAAAAATCCAGAAGTACAGGCAGTCTGGTAAGGAATTTTGGCTTCTCAGTGATCTCTGATGCTTTACTCTGTGTGCAGTGGGAATGGTTGGTGAGGAGTCATTTGTTGGATACATGGTTGAGACAGAACCCAAGTGCCCCAGCCCCTCTAGCCTATGTCAAGAGATCATATTCCTTTATTGCCTTCATATCCCAATATCCCAACCCTACTGCCAAATCTCCCCCCTCTGAAACTTGCCACCAACCAGGTCTTAACATCCTGATCTTTAAAGAAGTCTGTATCTCTGTTTTTTTGTTTTGTTTTGTTTTGTTTTGTTTTAAGATTTATTTATTTATTATGTATACAGCATGTATGACTGCATGCCAGAAGAGGGCATCAGATCTCATTACAGATGGCTGTGAGCTACCACGTGGTTGCTGGGAATTGAACTCAGGACCTCTGGAAGAGCAGCCAGTGCTCTTAACCTCTGAGCCATCTCTCCAGCCCTGTATCTCTGCTTTTAAAGGGCAGAGAGACTGAACATTCAGGACTTAGATTGCAGGTTGAACCCTGTTGTCCGGCTCCGTGGTGGACCTGGTAACCCACACCCAACTCTGTGGTGTCACTGCATCTGATTGCTGTCCTCCGTGTGTGCTGTGTTTCACTTAACCTCATGAGAAAGGTCACTTTTCTTTTTTTAAAATAAAAGGGGGTCATCCTTCTCCCTTACACCAGCACCATAGGGTCACAGCATAAAGGTCATTGACTGAGACTTGCTTATCTATAGGGCAATCTGTCCTCGTTCTGAATGACAATCAGAAATAGGAATGGCACTTAATTGTCTTTTCAATTTATTTAGTGTGTGTGTGTGTGTGTGTGTGTGTGTGTGTGTGTGTGAGATGTAGGAGTCATTTCTTTCCTTCCATGATGTGGGTTCTGGGGATTGAAATTAGGTTGTCAGTGGCAAGTGCTTTTACCCACTGAGTCAACTCAGTCTCCCTTTTAGTCATTTTTTAAAATTTTTTTAAATATTTTTTTATTTTTATTTTTATTTTTATTTTTATTTTTATTTTTATTTTTTTTGGTTTTTTGAGACAAGGTTTCTCTGTGTAGTTTTGGTGCCTGTCCTGGATCTCGCTCTGTAGACTAGGCTGGCCTCGAACTCACAAAGATCCGCCTGGCTGTGCCTCCCAAGTGCTGGGATTAGAGGTGTGCACCACCACTGCCCAGCCCCTTTAGTTATTCTTATTGATGGGCAGAAGTTATCTATCTGCACTGATGCTTTGAATTCAGATGGTTCAGGTTTTAGGTATTTTGAAAGATGACGAGTCACTGGTACTGAAGCATTGTTGAAGACTCATTTGGTAATTTATGAATCTTAGCCCCTCTCTCTGTCTTTCTAGGCCAAGGAACAGGATCAAATTATATGAATTCTCTCCAGGCTTCTCTCCCAAACTTGAGTATCAAGGAGCCTTCATATACTTCAAGGGTGAGTCTGGAGCCAGTGTACGGAGTGTCAGCATGAACCAATTTCAGAGATGTTATCCAAGTGTGCATCTCATTTTCCTGCGTAACAGCTGAACAAACTATGACAGACATGTATCTCATTAAAAATGTGTGCAACTTTTAAAAAATAATTTATTTATTTTTATTTCATGTGCATTAATGTTTTGCCTGCATGTGTGAGGGTGTTGGATCCTGGAGTTTCAGTTTTCAGACATGTGGGTCTAACCGCTGAGCCATCTCTCCAGGCCAGTAACTTCTATGATTATAAACCTTAAAAATGCTCAGCTAGTGAGCGGTGGTGGCGCACGCTTTTATTCCCAGCACTTGGGAGGCAGAGACAGGCGTCTTTCTCTGAGTTTGAGGCCAGCCTGGTCTACAGAGTGAGTTTCAGGACAGCCAGAGCTACACCGAGAAACCCTGTTTCAAAAAAAAAAAAGTTTAATAATTAATGTGTCATGTGTCTGTTACCTAGGTATGACTTCTATTAATATTTTAGGATGCTTTCTTTTAGTTCCTTTCCTGTGTGCATTAGCAAATGTTCTATTTATACCACTGGATATTTTGTTCATTCTTTGTTTCTTTGAAGATTCACTTTTAAAATAAAAAGAGATAGGCTGTATGTGCAGAAAGAAAAACTTAAATGTCCCCACAGAGATTTTAAAATCGTGTTTTCTCCCTACCCCATAATACTCATATTCCAGTTCCTTTCTGTTAAGGTGACTATTCTTGACCAGTTTCTTGACCATGCAGAGATAGTCCACATACATACAGTGTGTGAGGGAGGGGTAGCATGCCACGTCACTCTTCTGAACAGAGAATTCTTAGACACTGTACCAGATGGTCCATACGAGATCTCACCCTGTAACCCATCCTGGACTGGAGTCCAGTGTGTAGCCCAGGCTGGCCTTGAACTTGTAATGACCCTCCTCTTGCTTCAGTCTCCTAAGTGCTGACATTATGGATATGTCCTGCCAGGAGGGCTCCTGGCTTCCATTTTCTACATACACCAAAATGTATTTAGTTCTTTCTTGCTGATGTATGGATTGCCTCTGTTCTTTTGTTACTAGAAACAATGCTGCAAAATAAATATCCTGATTCTTATCTCTTTGTGCCTTTTCTTTTTTAAAAAATAATTTTAGAATATTTTACTTTTATTTATGTGTATGCATGTGTGCCTGTATGAGTTTTTTTCACCATGTGTGTTCAGGAGCCCACTGAGGTCAAAAGAGGGCATCAGACCCCCTAGAACTAGAGTTACAGGCAGTTATGAGCCACCATGTGGGTACTGGGAATTGAACCCATGTCCTCTGAAAGAACAGTCAGCCCTCTTAACCTCTGAGCCTTCTCTCCAGTCTTCCCTTTGCTTTTTTACTGAGTGTGTCTTAATAATTTTTTTTTTCCAGACAGGGTTTCTCTGTGTAGCTTTGGCTGTCCTGGATCTCGCTCTGTAAACCAGGCTGCCCTCGAACTCATAGAGATCCACCTGCCTCTGCCTCCCGAGTGCTGGGATCAAAAGCGTGCGCCACCCCCACCCAGCTGTATCTTAATAATTTAACAATATGTAAACTTTTTTTTAAATTGAGTGATGGAACAAAAGATTTCTTTTTCTAGTTAATGATCATAAATATCACATGGTCATTTGTAGTTATGTTCTGAGGAACACAGACCATCTTGTGCTTGTACCCTGGTTAATCTTTTATCGTGAGAAGAGCCTCGGTATAATATGAACCTAACCCCACTTCAAGTTATGCGGACTTTGAGATGGACACTTAGGAGAGTTCAGCTTTGTGTTTGAATTGTAAAGACTTCTATAAACGTGTGTCATGAAAAACATTCCTCCTGTTTTGTAAGCAGTTTCCTGGAGAACACTAGCAGTAATAGGAGGAACCACTGAGCTACAGACTTACAAAGCTAAACGGCTGTTAGGATTGTCCTGTCCCACCCACTCACTAAACAAAATAAGGACACGTATGTCTAAAGCACGGTGACTGTGTACATATATCTCCTGCAGGCCCAGCCAGGCCCGGCCTCTGCTCTTCCCACTGTCTCCTGATATATCTATAAACTACAGTCATCTCCTTGCTTAGGTACAGCTTTTAATTTGCCCTTCTAGTCTCCAATACTCAGTCGCAGACAACCCAGATGCAGGATTTCCTGACCTCTTCCTCCCACCACCTGTTTATTGTAACTTACACTATCCGTCTTAGTTAAAATCCTTCCATGTTTTCACTGCTGTGTTTCTATGCTGCAAACGCAGCCCAGCATCTTCATGGTCGTCTGTATGGCCTGCTTGGAGTCCGGCATGCTGTGTGCTTCGTTCCTCTTTCCCCTTGCTGTCTCTAACACATGACTTGATATCTCATTTAGTAAGCAGGCACCAGGACATAGGAACCTGGTAACTTTCTCACAAGATTCAGGAACTGCATAGTTATGTTTTGACTCGTATAAGACTACAAACGTGTTTCGGAAATTACAATGACGTTACTCTGCAATTACAGAGTTACAGGACTGCACTGTCATGCTTTGACAGTCTGGCTTTGATTTGATCCCTTGTCAATGGCATGTAAAAGTGAATGTACTGTTTTGGGGGGACAGCAATGACCAGGCTTTGACTAAGTCAGGATTATTCCTGCGGGGTTGGGGGGGAGCCATAGCTTGCATGTCTTGCCTCAGTTTACACACAGATATACCCTCAGACGCAGGTTAATAGAAATAAGAACTTCTTTCTTTGGTTAGAATAGCTAAAGAGGTAAGCTGTTGAACTCTGAGTGGTCAGATGGTGATAGGCAATGATGTCATCTTACACGGGGTCCTGTCATCTGAGAGAAGAGGTCAGTTTCGTCCTTCAGGAGTGGTTCATGCCGAATTCTTCATGGTCAAGAATCATGCCCACATACCACTTATCTTGTAGCTCGGAAATCATTTTCTAAGAAGCCATAGTTGGACGTCGTTTGTTTATTTACGTAGGAGTGCTGCAGACTGTACCTGGGGCTTTGGGTGTAGACGTTTATTAAGTGCTTCCATGCACGCTATACTGTGCTGGCTGCTTGTGAGTTCTGAAACACCAGAAGCACCCTTTGGGGCTAAGGCTAGTGAGATGGCTTAGCATTTAAGAGCATAGGCTCCATCTGCAGCACCCACAGGGTGGCTCACAACTGTCTAGAACTCCAGTTCCGGAGGATCCAGTGCCCTCTTCTCATCTCCATGGACACCAGGCATAGCCGTGCATGAAAAAACACTCACATACATTAAAAAAAAAAACCACGCCCTACTGTGTATGTATAGCAGGTATCATTATTCTCTTCTGATCCTCATTTTTGCAGATGAGGAAGCAGGTAGAAGGACAAAATGACTGGCAGAGTCAGGATTCATAGTCAGAAGTGCACAGCCTAAAATGCACACTGGTAGCCATGCTGTGCTTTGCCCTGCCGTTAAAGGAATAGACTGAATGTCAGTCTCCGTCCCAGCATGCTCTGCTGCGTTGAGACTGCCCCAGTGCCCAGGCTGTCCGTAACAGCTGGCTCAGAGCTGTTTTGAAGCAGTCTAGTATGTGAGTTTAGCATAGCTCCACCTTCATAGTGTTTTCATTTCTCACCGAGAGGGCTGATTTGATCTCAGAACTTAGGGAGTTAACAGTCCCCGCAGTTCATTTTTAGGTAACCGCGAAGGTGATATTTTTATTTTTCCCCCCTGTGTAAAAATATTGAGCTATTTAAAGAGGTGTAACATAGTGAGCTTCTAAAAACTAACAGCGTGACCTTCTTTTTTGTGTTTGAAGCTCCAGAATGGGCGAAGTAGAGAACAAAGATTTGTGGAGCACCGTGGCGTTCAAAGTAAGACCATCAATCTCTTATATCTATTCTTTATATATTTCTCATAACTTCAGTACAAAGCGCTGAGGTATAGCTCGGTGGTAGAGCGCTTGACTAGTGTGCATGAGGCCCTGGGTTTGATCTCCATTACCAGAAAAAAAATTCACACTACTGTGTCTGGTGGTCCCTGCTTATTGACCTAGCTGCTTGAGAGGGTGAAGTAGGAGGATCTCTTGGGCCCAGGTGTTCAAGACCAGCCTCTTTAGCAATGTGGTGAGACCCTGTCATCTGAAAAAGAGAAAAAGAAAGGAAAAAAAAAAGGGAAAAGTTCCATTTTAGAGCTGCTGATTTCTTTTATCCACAAATTTTGATTAAGCTCTCGAAGGGCAGTAAACGCATTCCTCAGAAGTGCTCCCTGACACTTGTAATTCCTCTCTGACTTAGCTCATCTAAACCTGGATCACACCCCCTCCATCAGGCTCATAACCTTGGCTGTGTTTGTAAGATGTGTGGCGTTTGCACCTCTGAAACGGAGCTGTAACCAGACCATGGTAAACATCAATCCAGCCATGGTAGTGAGCCACGGGAAAGCCAGTGTCTAGGGGCAGGAAGAAGAAAGGTTGACTGAACACTCTAGAGAAGGCAGTCTCTCCCATAAAAAGAAAAGAAGTGCAATTGAAAAATGGTTCATTTCAACCGGTATGTTCTCTCCTTTCTTAAAACATCAGCGCTTAGCCGGGCGGTGGTGGCGCACACCTTTAATCCCAGCACTCGGGAGGCAGAGCCAGGTGGATCTCTGTGAGTTCAATCAAGGCCAGCCTGGGCTACAGAGCGAGATCCAGGACAGGCTCCAAAGCTACACAGAGAAACCCTGTCTCGGAAAAAAAAAAAAAAGAAAGAAAGAAAAAGAAAAAAAAAATCAGCGCTTGCTTGAGCTCGTGGCATTATTTAAAATTTTATTTATTTGTTTTTTTGTTGTTTGGGATAACTAGAGACAGAACATTGCGGCGTAGCCCTGGCTGGGACTAGTATTTATCGTGTAGCCCAGGCTAATCTCAAACTCACAGCGAACTTCCCATTTCAGTCTTCTGAGTACTAGAATCGCAGGGGTGTACTACCATGGCTGGCTTGTGACATTATTATTATTTTCTTTTTTAAAAAAGCATTTCTTCAGCACGGAGGCCTTTCTAAAGCGAGAGTCAAGACTCAGCCTTAGGCTGGTGAGGTAGCCTATGCTTTGAGCCAGCATGAGCAGGCCTGTTTGCCACGATGGAGGGCTGCGGTGCTACCCAAGGGCCTCTGAATCTGTTGCGTGCGCAGTAGAGGAGCACCAACATGCGTCGGGTGGCGCCCTGATGGAGCCTGGTCCAGGCAGCTCATGTAGCCTGCTGGCTGCGTGTGCTCCTGGAAGCCGAGAACCATTTTACCCTGGCTAGCCAGATGGTGCCGCTCACGCCTGCCGCTCCCTACCTAACATTCTTCTCTCCAGTGAAAACTGTGGAGAACGGAATGAATTCCTGAAGTGACAGCCTGTTTCTTAAAACACTGGTGAGGTGGAAGAGCTAGCTAGCACGCTGAGTGCTGTTTAAAGTGGAAAACAGGAGACCCGGCGTGTTCGCTTAGGAATGCAAAACGAACGTGTTCTTTCCACTGTGAGCCTAGTATAGATGGGTCCTGGTCAGTCCTTGAGGCTCCCCTCACCTGGTGTCACTGTTAGGGAAGCTGTCTTTCTGCTTTGGCCTGGCTTGGGCTCACTAATAAGAAGGAAAAGCCTTAAACTAAGAAGTTTAAGATAATCAAGCCATGTGTTCAGGTCAGTTTGGACTTGGACTTGGTTCCTACTGAAAGATCTTGATGGTGGTGGTGACTGCCACTTACTATCAGGCTCTTCCTAAATCCTCAGCCAAGATAGGCATGTCACTGAGATAGGCATGTCACTGAGATAGGTGTGTCACACACATATTTCTAAGGAAGAGTAGTTGGAGTACATGCCAAGGGGACAGCAGGCTGGGCAGTACATAGAGTACTGTCTGTAACCTAACTAATGGAGTTGCTGTTCTGTTAAAATAAACTGCTTGCTATAACTGAAGAGAACCAAGCAAAATTCCCTCCTCATTTCATATGCCGGTGATAGCTGTAGTTAATGTTTGGTTTATTTTCTTCTATTGTCAATTCTTTTTGGAAGGGTTTCGTTACACAGCTCAGGCCGGTCTCAAGCTAACAGCCATTGTCCTCTAATGTGCTGGAATTGCAAGCATGGTCTACCACACCCAGCTGATGTTGGATCTTTATGCTTTTTCTTAAATACTGTTGGGGATTGAACCTAGGACTTCATGAGTGCCGGTCAAGGGCTGTCCCACTGAGCTACAACCCCAGTGGTTGATTTAAACCTCTTGGTTTCTATCTAGAAGTATACACACTTGTCTTTCAGTATCTGTAGGTGATTTGCTCCAGGATGACCTGTGGGTACTACAATCTGCAGATGCTCAAGTCTCTTACACAGCAGGATGTGACATTTTCATATAACCTGCTCACATCCTCTCTTACACTTAAACCATGCCTATATTACTTATAATACTTAGTACAATGGAAATGCTATAGTTCTTATACTTTACTCCTTAGGGAACAGTGACAAGAAAAATGTCTGTCCATGTTAGTCTGTATTAAGTGCATGTTACTGAATCATTCATTTTAATGTGAATATGTTGTGTAGGTATATCAAATGTATAACAATTTCTATTGGCCTTTTGTACATCGCAAAGTATGCAATCATGTGTATCATAGTTGACTTAATCAGTTTCATGGTTGTGACTTTTAGGTTTTTTCCTAGCCTTGGCCATGGTAAGCAGTAAGTCAGTAGATGTCTTTGATATACTTTTTTTATTCATGGTTTATTATCTCCGTAAAACTTCTAAATGCACAATTTAGCTGAAAGGATGTTTATTGGGAGTTGCCCTTCAGTTGCTCAGGAGCCAGGGAGAGGGTTCAGTTGGTGAAATGCTTTCCACACAAGTGTGAAGACCGGAGTTCAGTCTCCGGCACCCACATAAAACCAAAAACCAAAACTGAATGTGCTGGTGCATGCCTGTGATCCCAGCACTGGGGAGACAGAGACAGGAGGATCCCCATGACTGGCTGGCCAGCCTGCCTGTGTGAATTGATAAGCTTTGGGTTCAATGAGAGATTCTGTAATAAAAAGTAAAGTGAAAAGTGATTAAGAAAGACACATGACATCAACATGTGAAAACAGGGGTGCTTGCACCTGCACACACATACATGCATATTCACACACACATACATGCATATTCACACACACATACCTGCATATTCACACACACAAACATGCATATTCACACACACATACCTGTATATTCATACACACATACATGCATATTCACACACACATACCTGCATATTCACACACACATACCTGCATATTCACACACACATACCTGCATATAAATTCACACACACATACCTGCATATTTACACACACATACCTGCATATAAATTCACACACACATACATGCATATTCACACACACATGCATATTCACACAATGCATATTCACACATACACATGCATATTCATACACACACGTACATGCATATTCACACACACATGCATATTCACACACACATGCATATTCACACAATGCGTATTCACACAATGCATATTCACACAATGCATATTCACACATATACATGCATATTCACACACACACACACACACAGAGACTGGTTCAAAGCCGAGTGTGGTAGCACAGGACTGGAATCCCAGAACTCACGAGCTGAAGCAGGATGAAAACAAGTTTGAGGCAGGCTCAGCCTGGGCAACATATCAAGAGCCTACCTCTGAGACAAAACAAACTCAAAACGAAACAACGACGGAAAACAAACAAACAAACAAAACCGCCCGAAGTTCATTTCCCCCAGATCTCACAGACTCTGGTGAGGTGGTGGTTTTCTTTGTCCTATCTTTAGACATCGTTTCTCACTTTGCCGCAGTCTTGGCCTAGAGATGGAATGAGGAGACAGGATGAGAACTCCTCAGCACTAAGGTGTGAGCCAGCCCTTTCGTGCCTTGGGAGCCCAGTGCCTCCCCCACGCTCGCAGGCTAATTGAGTCATTGTTGTGGAGCAGAGTTTGCTGTGGGCTCCCCACTTTCCAGGCTTGCTGTGCACTGTCTTGCTGCTGACATTTTATTTTATCATCTCCCAGCATCACTGAACTATGAAAACATTGGCCATCTGTTCTGTACATAGCACACATACATAAGCTTCCCTTTCCTGCACGCTCCAAGCTGTTCCCTTTAGATGGAGCCCATGGTTTTGGCCCATATAGGGAAGCTATTAGTATAGCGAGATTTTTGAATTCTCCTTATCAGGTTAAAAACTCACCAGCCCCCGGTCATCACCTGGAGAAGGGTAAGAGAGAGCCTTCTTGCACTTGCATATCATGGTTTTTCTACACAGTCCTGGACTAACGGGGCGCTTGAGTTTTCTTTTGAGTCAGGCTCTTCCATGTGAGGATGGAACTTTGGCCTGAGTCTAGCTGGAGAAAGAATAGGTAGTTAAGAAGCAAGCAAAAAACAAAACACAACACAACAAAGACCATTCATGATGGAAAGAACTCAGCCAGCATGTGCGGGTCTAAGTTCTGCTTTGTATTGATTCTCTCCCTTTTATCCCCCAGGAAAACCAGTGAAGACGTCCATTCAGGAATCGGGAGCTTTTTGGTCTCCGGTAAAGAATAAATTCTCTGATTTGGTATTGTATGCACAAGTCTCGACTAGAACACTGACGTCTTAAAAAAAAAAAAAAACAAAACAAAAAAAGCCAAAACTGTTTTGAAAAATTCTTTGTGACAACTGGGTGCCTGTGCATAATTCTCCTGAGAACTCATTGACCAGGAACCTTGAATCTATATAGCAGAGAAAAAAAAAAATTGTTCGAGTAGATGGCATGAACTTTGGAATGCAGGGGAATTCCAAGTGGCAGCTCATGTCGAAGCCGGATAACTACCGGACATACAAGTGGGCAGTGATGCTGAGCTGAACTGTGTTGTGCCCTGGCTTTTGTCTGGGTTGACAAGGTCCTCTTAAGAGGAGGCAGTGGAAAGGTGGAAGGCTGTCGTTTGTACTGGCTGAGAAAAATGTCTCTTGTTGCTACTTCAGGCATCTGTGAAGGCACATGACCCATCTTTCTTCTCTCTTCCAAATTATCTTTATTCTGCAAAGCTAAGACACATGCAAAGAGATGACGATTCTCATGGCGATTAGGGGAGAGAGAAATGAAACAGCTGTTTGTCTTGAGCACATTAGCAGAACAGAGGAAAAGTTTGACAGTAATGGGACGTGTCAGCTGTGATGACTGTAGGCCGCGTCTGTGGAGTGACTCACCTGCCAAAGGGATGCTTAAGACAACCCGAAAGAAGAAATAGCACAGGAGGGAGACCTTAAGGGGACGGAGAGGTATCCAGCCTCCCTAACTGTGCCTGCTTTTCCTCCTAGCACATACACGAGGAGAGTTACAGGATGCAGAGCAAGCCCCTGGGAATCTGCTTGATCATCGATTGCATCGGAAATGACAAAGGTAGGTGTCGAAGCCACAGACCAACTGATTCCCTGCGACATGGTCATGACCAGGCAAGGTGGATTTGTCAGCATGGTAAATACCAGCTGCAGTAGCAAAGCACACTCTATTATGATGCTCGCTTTTTACTCCATGTGGTCGGTGAGTCAGTGGTCCCCTCATCTTTTGGGGCCTTGGAGTCTTCTCTAGGGTCCTCTGTGTGACTGACAGGTGAGGGGATAGAGACTGTGTAGAGGACCTCATGACACATTCCAGAGACCGGGCCTCAGAGCGATGCGCCTCAGCTCTACCCATATTCTATTGGTCAGAACTTAAGGGGCTCTAGCCAACTACAATGGACATAGATTAATTTGTCTATGTGTTAGGAGGAGCATGAGATGAACTTGGGGAACACAAGTTATAATTGTGGTAGTTGGCGTGTGTCTTTAGTCTTACCTGTGCATCCTGGGTGATATGGCTCGGGGTGGTTCTGGTCTGCAAGGGGCCTTTATAATGAAAGGCATTCTGGTTTCTAATATTACCAGGTGTTTCATCTTTTCACCTAGATGGACTGTGAAAGCCTTCCTTGGGGACATTAAAAACGTGTTAAATCTGTGTTTACTTAGAGGGATGTGAATAGTGTTGGGACCACGTGTCCCTTTGATCTACCTGTGAGCTGTCATCATTTGGGTCTGGATTGTTTTGCTCAGTTGTTGGATGTCTGATGCTTGCTGAATCACTGGTGATGCATCAGAAGAGAACAAGGAGAGCCAAGTGCTGAGAATAACATCCCATTTAATCATCTCTCCCTTCCTTTAGAGGAGTGATCGCTGCAGTTCATGGCTTTTGTGCCTCTCAACATTCCTTAGCATGAGTCAGAGATGACTCGCTTGAAATATTACCATGGGGAGATTTGTGAAAAGAGAGCCTAAGAGAAGGTCAAGTTAGCAAATATGAAACTGTATTTCCCAGGATTTCAGCTACGATCCCACTTTCTCATGTCCTATTTTTGGTAGCTGTGAGAAATGTGTCTCTTTAGCTGTAGAACTGTCCTTTCCTTTTGTATTGGTTTGAATGAAAATGGCCCCCATAGGCTCATATATTTGACTGTTTAGTCCTCTGTTGAATTAGTAGGTGTGGCCTTGTTGGAGGAGGTGTGGCCTTGTTGGAGGAGGTGTGGCCTTGTTGGAGGAGGTGTGGCCTTGTTGGAGGAGGTGTGGCCTTGTTGGAGGAGGTGTGGCCTTGTTGGAGGAGGTGTGGCCTTGTTGGAGGAGGTGTGGCCTTGTTGGAGGAGGTGTGGCCTTGTTGAAGGAGGTGTGGCCTTGTTGAAGGAGGTGTGACCTTGTTGGAGGAGGTGTGGCCTTGTTGGAGAAGGTGTGGTCTTGTTGGAGGAGGTGTGTCACTGGGGTGGGTTTTGAGGTTTTAAAAGCCCACACTAGGTCCAGTGTCTTTCAGCCTACTGCCTGTGGATCAGGATGTGAAGCTCTCCACTACTGCTCTAGTGCAGTGCCTGTCTGCTTCCTGCCAGGATGATCATGGACTAACCTTCTGAAACATTAAGCAAACCTCCAATCAAATGCTTCCTTTCCAAGAGTTGCCTTGGTCACCGTGCTTTGTCACAGTAGCCCAAACTCAGGCACCATTTTAGCTATTAGCATCCATAGACAGTGAGGAAGTAGCTTCTGAATGAGTCACTTACTGTTCTAGAGGACGTCGTGGAATTGTCCTTTGACTTTTGATTGTAGTCGGTCTTGTTTCATTTACCATCAGGAAATATCTGAAACCCTCGGCTTCCTGTGTTGTACCTCTGTTTACATTAAGGGACCCACAAAGACCAGACACAGCCTTCTGTGAACCAAAACTCTCAGTTATTCATGACTAACCCCCAGCGCCCGTGCTAAGTTGTGGGCAGGGGCTAGATGCAGACCTGTGTTTCTCCAAGTACAGGAGTGCATCAGAGTTGGGGCCTGGTAGGACTGCCCAGATTTTAATCATGGCTTTGCTGTATCTTAGCTTGTGACCTTGGGCTCAGTGTCTTTGCCGTAATGTGGGTTAATAACAGAAGTTCCCTCATGGGATGGTTAGGAGAATGAGTGAGATTATACCCTAAAGGGTGTAGGGTGCCTGGAACAAAGTGCCAGCTAACGTTCTTCTTACTTTGTTTAACTTTAGTGGAAAACTACTAAGCTGTAACCCACCATGGCTTGGCACTTAGGATATTGAGTCCTGCTCTCAGATGAGTAAGGGGATGGAGGGCCTGAGGACCACACTGGGTTCCAGGGCAAGTGGGGCGTGTCCCCACATGCGGTGCCGCAGTGGATGGAGGCACTTACTTTAGAGGGGACAAATTTCAAGTGGAAAAATCAAAAAGTAAGGTGGAGACACCTGATGTTGACCTCGGGCCTCAACACATGTGCACATCTGTACCTGGACACACATATAATCACACAAGCACACACACACTCACTCACTCTCATGCACGCATGCACACACAGAATGGAGCTCCAGGCGGCAAATCTTCAGTGTCATCCTTCCAAGGTCAATGTCTTGAAGGTGGAGTGTGGGACTGGAATGGGCCGGGCCCTACTGTAAAGGGTGCTTTAACTGCTCAGCACTTCTCCACCCCTTCCCCTCCCCCCTCCCCACCATCCCAGGAGAATCAGGGTTCTTCTGACTCATACGCTCTTTGCCTCTGAGAGTAGAACAAATCACTGGACTGGAGGTCACTTACGAAACCTCCCAGCTCAGCTGGCCGATCAGCAGGTAAGAAACAAGATGATCTAGCTTTGCCAGCCGAGAGGTCCCAGATCCCTTTGTGAGGCTCGGAGCAGCAGGAGGGCATTAATCATCCAGTGGAAGGACAGTAAGGACAATCCTTCGTCCACATCCAGCTCTGCACCTCCAGCTCTATGCTCCCACTCTCCTGGGACTTTTCCCTGAGGACTCTGGGATCCTACTTCGTGCAAAGACTCTTCACTGCTTCTTTCCCATCTCTTCAGTACTAGAGCCCGTCATCTGGGGTTGTTATGTGGGATCTCCTCTGTCTAGATAATTTTGCCAACTGGTTAATGTTTAACATTTGGCCAATGTACAGGGGTTAGATAACAAGCAAGCAGACAAGATAATTGCCAGCTGAAAAAAAGGCTCTGCAGAAACCAGCAGTTTCTTCAGATAGGCTGATGGTCAGAGGGCATCATTTAATAGACTCCACCGTGTGGCAGGTACTTTGCTAATTGCTTTACATGGGTGGTCGTACACCATGGAACTGGGATTCTGAGACTGGGTTTTAGTCACTCGCGTTGGTGGAAGTTCTGCAAGGGGAGATGGAGAGCTTATCTGTGTGTTTGCTGTGTGTCACCAGCAGCTGAACAAGTGCCAGACACACAGGTGCTCAGTAAATATTTATTGAAGGGATGCCGGTGGTAGACTAGTTCCTGAAGCGGTGCAGTGATAGAGTAGTTCCTGAAAGGGTGATGGAGTAGTTCCTGAAGCGGTGATGGAGTAGTTCCTGAAAGGGTGATGGAGTAGTTCCTGAAGCGGTGCCAGTGATGGAGTAGTTCCTGAAAGGGTGATAGACTAGTTCCTGAAGGGGTGATGGAGTAGTTCCTGAAGCAGTGCAGTGATGGAGTAGTTCCTGAAAGGGTGATGGAGTAGTTCCTGAAGCAGTGCAGTGATGGAGTAGTTCCTGAAAGGGTGATGGAGTAGTTCCTGAAGCGGTGATGGAGTAGTTCCTGAAGGGGTAATGGAGCAGTTCCTGAAGGGATGATGGAGTAGTTCCTGAAGGGATGATGGAGTAGTTCCTGAATGGATGATGGAGTAGTTCCTGAATGGATGATGGAGTAGTTTCTGAAGGGGTGATGGAGTAGTTCCTGAAGGAGTGATGGTGATGATGATGGAGTAGTTCCTGAATGGATGATGGAGTAGTTCCTGAAGGGACGCTGGTGATGGAGTAGGCTCCCCTTATAACATGTATTTTGAAACCAGTCCTTCGATATTTAAGTTTAATAGAGTCTCATGGACTTTTTCCTCCTTTTAGCCTACCCCCGCCCCCCAAAAAAATCAGACTTTAACTAAAGACTATACAAATCCCCTAAATATTTATAGGCATATTATTTTCTTTGTCTAGTAAATGCTTATTAAAGATGTCTTACAAACAGAGCACATGCTTGGCCCCTCATGGAGCACATTTGAGGTGGAGTCTGGTCTCAGGGCCAGTGAGAAGAGACAAGGTTATTTTTGGTAAATTATTTTGGAAAAGGATCCTTATAGTCCATGACCTCTTCTTGCGGTGGGTAGCAGTGCTGAAGGATTTCGGCCTCATTTTGTCCTTGGTAGAATTCAAGCACATGTCTGTGGTGTCCAGGCAACCATGCCAGCAACCTAGCCAAGGCTGGGTCTTGGTCAGCGAGCTGTGTGCTAGCCTTGATCTTCCTAGGCGTGTGGGAGCCACTGTCTTGAATCACTGGCAGGTGGACACAGGGCCCACTTTAAGCCTTGGCTATCTTGGGGGTTCCTGTATAAAGGCAGCATTTGCAGATTTTGAAGAGGAAATAGTTTTTCCTCTGCTGCTCCTGATATTTTTGTCACGCTTTAACTGACTCAGACATGTTTTCTAGCAGACACTGCAGTTTCTACTGTGGTGTTCTGTGAAGAAACTTCCCATCCTGGCAGAGGCAGGCTAGGGGCTGCTCCGTGCCTCCTTTTGTGTGTGTGTGTGTGTGTGTGTGTGTGTGTGTGTGTGTGTGTGTGTGTGTGTTTTCTTTTAATGGACGTCATTTTCTTGTAGTAACATTTGTATAATAGGGACATTCCTGCAAGGGGAAGTGGAGCACTCACTGTGACCTCTGCTCATGGGGACAAGGGGCAGGTGACATCCAAAATGGTAGAGGGACGCTTTGTTCAGAGGAGCAGTAGACAAGCCCTTTCAGCCCCTCCTGGTCTCAGGGGATCAGTGTACTGTGGATGACTTCTTCCTCGGAGCAGGAGTGTGTGATGAAGGACTTTGTGTCTTCTGGGCATTTCTATCCTCTGGGCCCAAACAGATATTTGCATAGAAGCTTAACATTATTAATGGAATTTCCCTTTAAGTCTCTAAGTCCAGATGTACTTAAGAAGGATAGATCTATAGGCCCTTGATGGAGGCCCCCGTATTTTAGAGTTTAAAAAGATAATGTGGTACATGTACTGGGGTTCATGGGAGACCCTTTGATAAGTACATTAACATTTCACTTGATAGCCATATGATATGGGATAGGCCTTTTCAGCTGGTGAAAGGCTTTACCAGAAAATGGGTTGGCAGAAAGGAGTGTAAGGTCTTTGCGTGTTTGAAGTGCTGGAATTATGGATGAGGAGTTACGGGTGTGAACAGCAGAGTACTCTCAGCTGGGCACCCCAGACACCTGTTCTGGCTTGTGTAGCATTGAGATTATTGTCTCCTGATACAAGGTAGTCTGGAAAGAATCACCAGTGGCCACCTTTGCTTACTAAACAGTCTTAAGAGGTAGTTTATAGCCTCGAGAATGAGCTTCAGCAGTGAAGCCTTGGCTGGCCCAGGTGAGCAAATACAAAGTTGGATATATGCCACATGGCCCTGCTCCTACCCACCTGTGGCCCCTAACTGTGCCTTGTCACTTTGTCAGGGGCACGGGTAAAGGGACTTTCCTGGCTCTGGCTTAAATTATACCTTCTCCCACAATGCCTGCTCCAGTGCCTGAGACCACACTGCCCTTTGTCTCGATTTGCCCAGAGACCCACACTTATCTTACTTCTCCAACAAGGTCACAGTCCTTGAAAGACAGCAACTGAGTCGCGTGCTTGACCCATGTCCCTTGTCATAGCTTCTGGGAGGGTAGTAAGGGGAACTGAGTCAACCAGAAGTTCGGGGAGGCAGTGACTTCCCCACCCAGCGCAGGGCTACATGTAGCTTCCTATAAAGAAGCCCTACTTCAAACCATGTGGCTGCTCTCCTGCCACATGTCTGCCCTCCATGTTGGCTTGAGTGGCATGACATTTCTCCTTCTCTTCCCAATTCTCCCCTTCCTCCTGGTAGCTGCAGAGTTTTATAACTTCCCCTTTAAACTCAAATAAAAATTGACTGTCCTCAAGCCAAAAAAAAAAAAAAAAAAAAGCAATTTTAGGATTAGATTGCCCATGGGTAAAGGCGTGTGCTTACAAATGTGGAGGTCTGAGTTCGAATCCCTAGATCCCAAATAAATGCCAACATGTAGGGCAAGTGGCTGTAATCCATGAGAGATTTTCTGGAAGCTCATGGGCCAGCTAGCCTGATAGATACACAGTGACAGAGCAGCAGAGAGAGCTTCCCAGGCGAGATGGAAGGCTGGCACCCAAGGCTGACCTGTGACCTCCATTTGTGCACACACTCAGAAATCCACCTTGGCCTTGTCTCCCTTGCTGCTCCTACACAGTTTGATGAACTCCCTTTTCCTCCCAGGGTGCCCTGCCCACCTCGTCTTGGCTTATGAAGGGCACTCCGTAACTGATTGTAAATAGAGCAGTGAAGGGTCTCTGCTTAATTATTCCATATATTTATCTAGAAAGCATCAAGATGAGTCTGCTTATTTAACTCAAATGAATTCTTTTTTTTTTTAAGATGTATTTATTTTATTTTATGTGTACGGGTATTTTGCCTGCATGCATGTACATGTGCACCACGTGTGTGCCTGGTGCCATGGAGCTCCTGAAACTGGACTTACGGGCAGTTGTGAGCCACCATATGAATGCTGGGAATCGAACCCAGGCCCTCTAAAGGAGCACCCAGTGCTCTTAACTACCATTTCTCCAGCCCCTCAAATGCATTTTAAGTGAATGAAGTTCTGGTGTTTTACTGAGTTAGCTTTAGGGTCCCTCGCCCTGCGGGTAGTTACTGCAAGGCCAGGGGACATTTCATGGCTTCTAGAACTGTTTCTAAGAAGCAGTTGGAACTTACCAAGCTGTGGCTGGGTGGGAAGTGGGGTTTCCAGGGTGGGGAGAAGGAGAAGTGGAGCTTCTGCATTTTGTTCAGGTTTTATTTTCCAAGCCTGGCACCCCACTGCTTCTTCCTCTATTTGTAAGCTAGGGTATGGCAGCTGTCTTAGTTAGGGTCACTATCGCTGCGATGAAACACCATGACCAAAAGCAAGTTGGGGAGGAAAGGGTTTATTTGGCGTACACTCCCAGATCATAGTCCTTCATTGGAGGAAGTCAGGGCAGGAACCTGGATGCAGGAGCTGATGCAGAGGCCATGGAGGAGTGCTGCTTACTGGCTTGCTTCCCCATGGCTTGCTCAGCCTGCTTTCTTATAGAACCCAGGACCACCAGTCCATGGATGGCACCACCCACCATGGGCTGGGCCCTCCCCCATTGATCACTAATTGAGAAAATGCCTTACAGCTGGATCTCACTGAGGCATTTCCTCAACTGAGGCTCCTTCCTCTGATGACTCTAGCTTGTGTCAAATTGACACACAAAACCAGCTAATGCAGCAGCTAAATCATATGTGGGACACAGAGTCTGTCTGCCCCAAGACTGTTTTAGTTTAGAGTAGGGGAACCACAATCCGGGTCATAAGATGTGGCACTTAGGAAGAGATGCATAGCAGAGTCCCTGATATGGGGGTTCATGTGACTGCTGTCATCTCCTTTAAAGTTAATCGGCTACACTTGAATAAATGCGGTGTTTTTTTTTGTTTTGTTTTGTTTTTTTGTTTTGTTTTTTTGTTTTTTTTTCAAGACAGGGTTTCTCTGTGTAGCTTTGCGCCTTTTCCTGGAACTCACTTGGTAGCCCAGGCTGGCCTCGAACTCACAGAGATCCGCCTGGCTCTACCTCCCGAGTGCTGGGATTAAAGGCGTGGGCCACCACCGCCCGGCCTAAATGCGGTTTTTTAAGCATTTTTACAGAAGCCCTGCTGGGCTCCACCTTCTTGTTTAGGTGTTCATATTAATCCTACTTCATGGATGAGTACATGGAGGCCCTGGTTTACTCTAAGTTGCATGGTCCCTACCCCTGAGAGCCTGTAAATCAGACTGGGCTACATGCTTGTGCTTGCTGGCCCAAGAAGGAAAGGAATGTGTGTGCTACTCCAGCTGGCATCCTTACCCACCTTACCCATCCTTACGCCATCTAATAAGGATATGCAGCGCTGGTGGGGAATGTCAGCTGTGATGACCTCAGGCTGCATCTGCTGGGTGACTTCCCCTCGCCAGGAGCATATCGGAGGGCTGCTCTGTTTCGTTCCGGGTCCCATACAGATTTGGGGGAGTCTCCCTGGTGGTGTCTGTGGCATTTGGGACGTTTGTCTTTTCCCTCTTGTGTTGGGGAAGGATTTTCTGCATTAGATCTTAGGTGCTTGTCCTACTTTTCGCCCCTTTGAGGAGGCTGAGACCCTAAGGAGGTAGGGAGCCCGGACTTAAACTCAGATCTTGCGGTGTGTTCTCTTTTTCGTCCTGCACCATGCTGCTGCCTGCAACTGCGGGGAGATAGGACGCTACCGCTGAACCTCTGGAGGGTGAAGGCGCTGGAGGGCACAGAGCAGCCTTTGCCGTATTCGTGCACACCAGCTTGGAAAGGAAGCCCCGCTGAGCTTCCTGTCAAGGCTTTAATGAGGAAAGACTTGATCAGTGAAGAGACTTAAAGCCAGCCAGTACATGAAAAGGGAGCAGGAGAGTTTTGGAACCTGCATTTCCCTGTTTACTCCTGCCCCCTAGAGGAGAGACCACGCCATAGCAAGAGAAAGGAGCCTTTTGGAATGAGATAGCCAGGGGACTGTCGCCCTGTTACCCGGGAGACGCCAGCCCTGGCAGCGCTGACAAGCTGCGTTCGGTCGCCAGTTAAAAACACAATAACTAGTGAAAAGCGGAAAAAGGATGTTCATTCAGTGTGGTCACATTGGGAAGAAGAGCAAACAGGTTCGGTGACCCTCCAATCCATCTTCAGGGTCCTGACATGAAGTTTAGGTTTAAATGAGAAGGCAGGAGGTATGCATAACTAAGCCATCCTGGTCAAGGTCTGGTCCCGCCCACCCTCGTGGCTCCCTCCAGTCTCTCCCGCAGATCTATCTGGTGGGTCACTAAGCTTCAGCCTTTTCCTTCTCCCAGCACAAGGTTCCGGGGTAATTTTAATTCCTTGGGGTCGGTCGTTTCGACAGTCTGTCCATGGGGAGGGGCACATATGTCTCCAGGATGTCTTCATTCCTGCCAGGTGGTTACAGTCCTAACGTAGCTGCTCTTGTTTTCCTGTCCGGGACCCCACCTGGGTTTAGTTCTGGGCTTTAAACCTTGCTTACACCCCAGGGAGGTGGCTAGGGTGGTCAATGTGGCTCCTGTTAGTCTATCACCCAGATCTTTCAAGGGGAAGAGGGGTACCCAATAGGTTATCAGCAACCTGTGGATCAGACCCCCATTTCCTTAATAAGATGCTTGCTGATCGTGAACTTAATGATGTCTGCACTTTATATCTCTTCAGTGTTGGAGACTATAATTCATTTTTAGGAGAGGATAAAAGTATGTAGAATAGCGCCAGGTGGCGGTGGCCCACGCCTTTAATCCCAGCACTCGGGAGACAGAGGCAGGCGGATCTCTGTGAGTTTGAGGCCAGCCTGGTGTGCAAAGGGAGTTCCAGGACAGGCACCAAAACTACATGGAGAAACCCTGTCTCAAAAAAACCAAAACCAAAACGAAAAACAAAAAAGTGTGTAGAATTTAACTACAGTTAATAAAGATAATTATCCCTTCTTCTAGGAGAGGGCAAAAGACTTACTTGGTGCATTATTTATCTAATAATGCATATAAATCACTCTCTAAGTGGCTTAAGCACACTATTCATTTGATTATATCTCTGTTTCTGTGGTTGGGACTTTAGGAACAGCGTAGATAGGCTGTTCTGGCTTAGGGTCTCTGATGAGGTGTCTAGAGTCAGCTGGGGCCAACTGAAGGCTTGACCTTTTGAAGAACCTTCCATTTGTTTTAGTTGACAAGACACCAGTTCTGTTCTTTCTTGGTTCGATTGCCTTGGGTGGGTTGCTCTGGGTCCTGTCAAATCTGCCGTTGGCTGTGGGCAGAGACAGCGGGGTAGCAGGGAATGTGCCTTTGAGAGAAGCCTGGGACACGAAAGTCACACATTTCATGTTTCCTTATTTCTGAATTGGGAGGCCTCAGAGGATCATTACCCAGATACGGATGCATATGGAGATTAGCCCATGCTGGGAGTCATATCCAGTGTCTCCGAGGTTCCTCTCCCTTCAGTGGTGTTTTCTGTTTGTTCTCTCCAGAATATCTACAAGAGACCTTCACTTCCCTGGGCTATCATGTCAAGGCTTTCTTGTTTCCCAGTGCGGATGATATAAGCCAGATTCTTCACCAATTTGCCCTTCTACCTACACACAAAGACTATGACAGCTTCGTATGTGTTCTAGTGAGCCGAGGAGGCTCCCAAAGCATGATGGGCGTGGACCAGGCTCACTCGGGGTTCTCCTTGGATTGTGTCAAGAGGATGTTCATGGGGGACATGTGCCCTTCTCTAGTAGGGAAACCAAAGCTCTTCTTTATTCAGAACTATGAGGTGTTAGGTGGCCAGTCGGAAGACAGCAGCCTGGAGGTTGACGGGCCAGCAATAAAAGACTTGGACTCCAAGGCCCTGCATCCTGACTCCTGCCTGACTCACAGGGAAGCTGACATCTTCTGGAGCCTGTGCACAGCGGATGCGTCCCAGCTGGAGCAACCCTCCAGCTCCTCCTCCGTGTACCTGTGGAACCTCTCCCAGCAGCTGAAGCAAGAAAGGTGAGCACTAACTACAGTCCGTGAGCTCCACCTTGAGCCTTGACCATGCGTTTATCGCCCTGCTGCCCAAACGGAGATGACCACCATGCTCTGTCTGCTGGCCTTCTGCAGGAAAGAGACTGTCCCTTCCCCCACTAGGGTTGCTTTGGGATGTGATATAGACTCAGCTTATCAATACTTAGCATTATTCAGCTTGAAGTTTGATTGTATTTCTTTTTCCTTTCTTTCTTTCTTTTTTTTTGGGGGGGGGGTTTCAAGACAGGGTTTCTCTGTGTAACAGCTCTAGCCGTCCTGGAACTCACTCTGTAGACCAGGCTGGCCTCTAACTCAGAGATCTACCTGCCTCTGCCTCCCGAGTGCTGGGATTAAAGGCGTGCATCACCACAGCTCGGCTGCATGTATTTCTTAAACTCTGCTAACATGACTTAAGCTTTACCATAGGTGTGTATTATAGAAAAAACACAGTGTATGCACTGTAGGGTTCAATGCTGGCCTGCTTTCAGACATGCTTCAACTGAGGGTCTTGGCTTCCACAGATAAAGGCACGACTGTAAATATTTTTGATGTTTATTAGGCGGGGTATTTCTCTAAAGGGTCCATTACTACCCTGGCTTCTAGTTAATTGAATGAAGCCACGATGCTCTTCAAGTATAAGATTAATTGGCCTTTTTTATTTGCCCCCTAATTACAATTGGTAATAAGGTTTCTGAGCCACTACTCAGATGCGTGTATTCTGAGGAGCTCAGGTGCCTCTCCAGCTTTCTCTCCCCAGTCTCCTTAGCGGTGGCTCAGCTTAGGGTGTGCGTGCCAGGAGCGATGCAGCATTCCAAAGGAGATGCTCCAGGGACCAGGGGTGGCATTGGCCTTTTACAGTCCTCCTGTCTCTGCATTTGTGATCCAGGTGGCTTATCACCTAGCTGGTTGTTCTCAGTAAAATTCAGCTGTCTCTGTAGAAGGGGACTCTGGGGCCAGAGTGCTGCCAACTTGTTTGGATTGTTTACTGAGCATTTAAAAGGATGGGTTTCAAAGAATGCTCATATCCGCTGGCTCATCTCACCCCAGTGACAGTCTGTCTTCTCTTTGGCATTTGCATGGCATTCCAATGTACTTTCTCTTTTCCTGTAGGAAACGCCCACTCGTGGATCTCCATGTTGAACTCATGGACAAAGTCTATGCCTGGAACAGCAGAGTCTCTTCTAAGGAGAAATATTATCTGAGCCTGCAGCACACTCTGAGAAAGAAACTCATTTTGTCTTCTACATGACAACCAGAAGCCTTCCGGGTTCTTGGGGTGTATGTAGGCCAGGGTGGCTTGGAGCTGACAAGCCTCTTGATTGCTTGGGAAGGTCACACTTGCTCTGGTTCTAGGGTAAGCCCTGCTTCCTGATTCTCCTGTAAACGGGCAACAGCCATAACCCCTGCTGCTATGGACCACGCCACTCCCGCCACCATGCCTCCCCGCTATGAGGCAAAGTAAACCTCTCCTCCTTAAGTTCCTGTGTCAGATGTTTCCACACAGTGTGGAGAATGAATGGTAAGATATAATCCCATTGCTTCTTGGGTTTATCTACCGAGATATATTAAGTTATTGTAAGGGTGATAGTCTATGGTTCAAGATTTGAACTATGACACTTGAATGTAACTTAAGGAGGAGAATTACCTGAGTTTGTCATCCGATTAGGTAAATTGTTTCTATGTCTGGAGTGTCTGCATCTAATCATTTGTTAATTTATTAGCTAATTAAGTTATTAGAAGTATCTATGGCTTCATGAACCCGGGGTTTCTGGCATTGTTGCTCTTGAACTTGCACATTTGTCTTGAATGTTTGTGAGCTAGCTTCACATGTATGTTATTTTTTCAAAAACAGATTTTTTTTTTTTTTTTTTTGGTTTTTCGAGACAGGGTTTCTCTGTGTAGCTTTGCACCTTTCCTGGATCTCGCTCTGTAGACCAGGCTGGCCTCGAACTCACAGAGATCTGCCTGGCTCTGCCTCCCGAGTGCTGGGATTAAAGGCGTGCGCCACCACCGCCCGGCTCAAAAACAGATTTTATTATGTATGTTTAAAGTGTATAACCCAAGGCTCTGGAATGCCCTGGCCAGCGGGGTCCTCAATGGGGAGGACCTAAAGGGAGGGCTGGTGAATGAGAGGGACAAGAGACACAAAGAATGAGAGCAAGACAGGACGTCTGATCAAGCTCCAACATTTCATTTTATTTTTTCTTGAGGCATATATAGGTGGGGGCAAAGGGGGGGGTGCAAGCAGGAAGGGACTTAATTATGGGCTGTTCGGCCAGCAGGGAATGGGGTTATCTATCTCCTCTTGTCTAACTGCCTAATTGCCTAACTGCAGCTCATTTACCTGATATCTGAGAAGAGGTTCTGGTATCTGTGGGAAGAGGTTCTGGTACTATGGAGACTTAAGCAAGGCCTAGATCTAAGAAAAGAGAGAAGCCCAAATATGGCAGCATGTATGTCAAGGGTCACTTAGGCTTATGGCTCCCGTCACTGGAACACATGTAGATAGAAAAATGGTTACCACAGTAATGATTTAGCTTGTCTATAATTTCATATAGTTAACTTGTTTGTGACAAAAGCAGAGTAAATCTATTTATTTACTGAACACCTTTGAAACAAGCTTGGAATTGTAGAAAAAGTCATGTCGTACCAGGACTAGGCCGAGTGGGGCCAGAGGATCACAAATTCCCAGTCTGGCTATGTAGTAACTACGGTGTGTATGTGGGGGAGGGGGGGCAGCGGTGGAGAGGAGACAAATTATAACATAGTCTAGTTTTTTTTTTTAGCTGCTATAAAATGTGTTGAGAGAGCTAATAATCCAATTGAGGCCATAATCTAATTTAAGATTAGTAATCGAGCAGGCCATGGTAGCATATACTTTTAATCCCAGCACCTAGGAGGCAGAGGCAGGCAGATCCCTGAGTTCCAGGCCAGCCTGGTCTACAGAGTGAGTTCCAGGACAGTCAAGACTACACAGAGAAACTCTGTCTTGAAAATCCAAAAACCAAACACACACACACAAAAAAAAAAAAAAAAAAAATAAAAAGAAAGAGAGAGAGAGAGAGAGAGAGAGAGAGAGAGAGAGAGAGAGAGAGAGAACAGTAATCACTAGTAATCCCCCCCTCCTCCAGCATCTTCCAGGCAGAACAGCACTGATGCACGTGAACTCTCAGAGACTGGAGCAGCAGGCACAGGATCTACACAGATTCAAACCAGACAAAACCCCAGCACTGAGAAAGGGTATAGGTCAACACAAAATAGACTCCAGTGTGTGTGTGTGTGTGTGTATGTGTGTTGGCTTTTTTTGTCTTTTTACTGCTTTTCTCTCTCTCTCTCTCTCTCTCTCTCTCTCTCTCTCTCTCTCTCTCTCTCTTTCTTTCTTTTGAGAGAGAGGAGAGAACACGAAGTTGAGTGAGCAGGGAGGTGGGGGGCCCGGGCAGATGAGGGAGGGAGAGATAGCCCTCACAGGGGTGAAGTGTGAGGTTCTTTATCACTGTTTCTGAGCTGTTCTCTTTTAACATCGATGGCGCCACTTGACGGCACTGTTTTGGAAGGGGCTGTTTTGGAAGGACTGAATCAAACTTTGAAACTTTGGTGGGGTTTGGCAGGTTGAGATAGAGAAGAGGAAATAAACCAAGAGAAGGAACAGACGGCAAGTATGTTTAGAAACCTTGGGTGTCACTTTTAGCTGGAGCAGATGTAAGTAGCAATGGGTGGTGAGCCAGGAGGGGGAAATGGTCCAAGTGTGGAGAGCCTTGAAGGCCCCCAGCTTTTCCTTTTAGCTAATTGTCATGTGAGATATTTTCCTTAATTTAATAATGGGATCTTTGATTCCTTCTATGCCACTTTTGTACACAACATTAGGTTTCTTGTTTTTCACTGAGTGTGGTTCCCACTGAAATATTTTAGACATACTAAAAGGTAATGATGTATAGAAGACAATGAATACCCAGCTTGAATAAAATGTCCTAAATGTGTATAGGAGTATTCTTAAAAAAAAAAAAAAAAGATTTACTTATTTATTTATTATGTATACAGTATCCTGCCTGTATGTATGCCTGCAGACCAGAAGAGGGCACCAGATCTCATTACAGATGGCTGTGAGCTACCATGTGGTTGCTGGGAATTGAACTTAGGACCTCTGGGAGAGCAGCCAGTGCTCTTAACCTCTGAGCCATTTCTCCATCCCGGTCCTGGTGTTTTATCACAGCAATAAAAAAGGAAGTAATACAGTAGTTATTGTCTTCATTGTTATTTCTTCCCATTTTATAGATGAGGATGATGAGGCGCAGTAATATCAGCAGCTTGCCTAGAATCACCCTACACTAGGGTATGAGCTTAAGCTGTAAGGAGAGTCATGTCATGGCCCCGTGACACACGAGCTCTACAAAGAGTGTTGTTACCTGAACAATGTTCATATAACAAGGGCTCATTGCTAATATTACATGAAAGAGGCATTTAAAACATGAAATAATTTATCTAGTATGTTTACAGTAACTCTCTTTTGGGTAAAACCAGAAACATAGGTCAGAAAGATGCCTTCTAATATGGAAAAGGAATGGCAGGACTGTGACAGATAATGTCACTTGTTTCTGTTTTCTAAATGTTCATCAGTATCTGTCTGTGGTGGTTTGAAAGAAAATAACTCTCAAAGGGAGTGGCACTATTAGGAGCTGTGGCCTTTGTGAAGGAGGTGTGGCCTTGTTGGAGGAAGTGCATCACTGTGGGGGTGGGCTTTGAGGTCTCTTTTGCTCAAGCGTCCCTCAGTGTGACACAGAGATCACTTCCTGTTGCCTTCTGATCAAGATGTAGCCAGCACCATGTCTGCCTGCACACCACCACACTCCCCACCGTGATGATAATGGACTGAACCTCTGAACTGTAAGCCAGCCACCCCAATGAAGTGTTTCCCTTTATAAGAGTTGCTGTGGTCATGGTATCTCTTCCCAGCAATGGAAACCCAACTAAGACAAGTTGGTACCAGAGACTGGAGTATTGCTGTAATAGTCCTGACTATGTTTTTGTTTGGAGGAATTTGGACTTTGGTACTTTGGGTTAGGAAAGCAGTGGAATGCTTTAAGTACTGCTTAATGGGGCATACTAGTAGGAGCATGGAAGACAGCGGTGCTGAGGGTGACTTGCACTGCCCGGGGCTAGATCAAGAAGTTTCAGAGAATTTTAGTGTGTTGTCTAGAAATTGTTCTTGTGATATTTTGGTGAAGAATGTGGCTGCTTTTTGCCCTTGTCTGAAGAGTCTAACTAAGGCTAAAGTGAAAAACACAGAAAATACAACCAAGCTAAAGGTCATTTTTCCTATGTTATCATCTAGAAATTGTAATATTTTTGCATTTTGTGCATCTGTGATAAATTTTGAATTAATTTTGTAAAAGGTGTAAGATTGGTATGCCGATTTTTTCATGCTTACTGGTTCATTCTGTACTATGTACTGAAAAAGAATCCTCTTATTGAATTGCTTTGGTCCTTTTCAAAGGTCAGTTGATTTTATTTGCAGATTCTATTTGTAGACTTATTTGTGTTCTATTTATTCACTGATGTCTTATTTCAGTACCGTACCGTCTTGATTGCTGTGGCTTTATATTGTCTTGATGTACACCATACTGGGGAATAGCAGGTTTTGACTATAATGTGTTTTTGGTTTTGGGGGGGGGATTGTTTTTCTTTTACATGTAGCTCAGATCTGGGATTTATGATATTATGTCTCTGCCTCCTGAGTGCTGGGATTCCAGGCATTATCACACTGTTTTCATTTTAAGAAATCTCTAAATCACATTAAAAAAAAAAAACTTTTTTTTTTTAAAAAAAGGTCTGATGTCTTTAATATTTATCAACAGAGCACATGTATGACATAATATCTTTTTTGTCTTCTCTTCATTTATAGGGCCATATCTGCATGTTTTTATATGATATTAATGCCATTCACACTTTTTCACTATTTAAGCAAAGGGATAAACAAAACAAAAGAAAATAAAAACCTATACTGGGTCGGCTTGCCCATCCTTAATACCAGGGGAGGTGCTTAGTCTTACTGCAACTTGATATGCCATGCTTTGTTGATACCCATGGGAGGCCTGCCCCTTTCTGGACAGAAACAGAGGAGGAGTGGATTAAGGGGTGGGTGGAGAGGAGGTGGGGGAGGGAATGGGAGAGAGGAGGGAGGGGAAACTGTGGTTGGGATGTTGAAAAAAAAATTATTTAAAAAAACAAAAAAATGGAGAGATGGCTTGATGGTTAAGAGCATGGCTGCTCTTCCAGAAGACCCAGGTTCAATTCCCAGCAACCACATGGCAGCTCACAACTGTGTATAATTCAAGTTCCAGTGGATCTGACTCCCTCACAAGACATGCAGGCCAAACACCAATGCATATAAAAATAAAATTAAAAAATAAAATTAAAAAAAGCTCTCTCTCTTTCCCTCCTTCTCTCTCTCTCTCTCTCTCTCTCTCTCTCTCTCTCTCTCTCTCTCTCTCTCATATATATGTTGTTTTTCTTTAATCACAGGACCGAAGAGTCATTTTGGATATTTGAACTCTGGGAAACTTTCTGTGTATAATGTTTAAATTTGCCTCAATGAACCTCGTGGGTCAAGCAAGCTTTACAGAGCAGTTCTCATTTGGATTTTCGGGTTTTTTTTTTTTTTTTCCTGACTCTGCTGCCCCCACTTCCCATGTGCGGTGATTACAGACAGCTTGCACCACCTGGCTAGTTTAAGACCGGCAAGCACTCTACCACATGAGCCCATCTTCAGCCTCGATCTTTCTTTCCTAAAAGCTATTCTTATTAGCTTCTATTTACTATGCCAGGTATGACTTTTCTCGTGATACTTCTATAGGTGTGTATAATGTCTCCATCCCCACAGGACCCACCCAGATATTCCTCCTGCTCTCTGCCCAGGTCTCTCATAGTTTCCTTCTTCCCTACCCTCTCCCAGATTTCACATATGAGAGAAAACACGATGAGCTGGGCTTTTCGAGTCTGGCTTATTTTGATTAACACGATGATTTCCAATTCCATCCATTTCACTGTAAGTGACATAGTTTTGTTCTTTATGTCTAAAATAAACCATCATTATAGAATACTTTCTTTACTCATTTGTCTACTGGTGGGGACCTTGGCTGATAAACATGAATGTGGAGAGATTTCTACAGTAGACTGAGTTTCATTCTTTTGGCTATGTCTTCTGAAGTGGTATGGACAAATTATATAATTTTCTTTTTCTTTCATCTTCTTCTTTTTGGTTTTTCAAGACAGGATTTCTCTGGGTAGCCCTGGCTGTACTAGAACATACTTTGTAGACCAGGCTGGCCTCGAATGCAGAGATCTGCCTGCCTCTGCCTCCCAAACACTGGGATAAAAGGCATGCGCCACCACCGAGTAGTAATTCTATTTTCAATCTTAAAAATGTTTTGTGTGAGGCTCTTTTGTCTCCATGTATATCAGTGCATTCCATGCATACTTGGTGCCTTTGGAGGCCGTAAGATGGTGTCAAGATTCCCAGGGACTTATAGGTGTTTGTGAGCCATCCTGTGGGTGCTGCAAATTGAACCCGGGTCCTCTGGAAGAGCAGCCAGTGCTCTTAACCACTCTCCAGTCCGTAGTTTCAATTTTTTTTTTTTTGAGGGAAGTCACTCCATACTGATTTCTGTTACCATCAGTCATGTTTAAAGGTTCTTGTTTCCCTATGAGAGCTATTCTAACTAAGATGAGAGAGAACCTCAGTAGTTTTGATTGACACTTCCTTGATGGCTAAAGATGTTGAACGTGTTTTCATGTATTCATTGATCATTTGCCCATCTTCAGTTGAAAAGTGCCTGTGAATTGATCAGAGGATTTGTACTTATTAACTTTTGAATTCATTTTATATTTTGGTTATTAATTCCCTCTTGGATGAGTAGCTGGCACCATTTTTTCCCCCCATAATACGTGGTCTCTTCACTCTGCCCTTCCATTTGCTGTGCAGAAGTCTTTTAATTTGATAAAACACTACTGAAAAAGTCTTGCTAGTATTTTCCAAGCTACTGGAGTCCTACTCGAGAAGCTTTTGCCTATGTTTACATCTTAAGGTTCCCCCTATATTTTCCTTTAGTAGTTTCAAGTTTTCAGGTCTTGGCCGGGCAGTGGTGCACACCTTTAATCTCAGCACTCGGGAGGCAGAGCCAGGTGGAACTCTGTGAGTTCGAGGCCAGCCTGAGATCCAGGACAGGCTGCTGTAGATATTGCTCTGTATAAATAAAATGCTGATTGGCCAGTAGCCAGGCAGGAAGTATAGGCGGGACAAGCAGAGAAGAGAAATTCTGGGAGGTGGAAGGCTGAGGCAGAGAGACGCTGCCAGCCACCGCCATGACAAGTAACATGTAAAGTACCGGTAAGCCACAAGCCACGTGGCAACTTATAGACTAATAGAAATGGATTAATTTAAGATAGAAGAACTAGATAACAAAAAGCCTGCCATGGCCATACAGTTTGTAAACAATATAAGTCTCAGTGTGTTTACTTGGTTGGGTCTAAGCGGCTGCGGTGAGAGAGATTTGTCCTGACCGTGGGCCAGGCAGGACTGGAGAAAAATTCAGCTACAACAGGCACCAAAACTATACAGAAAAACCTTGTCTCAAAAAAAACAAAAAAATAATAATTAATTAATTAAAAAAATTCAGGTCTTGCATTAAGATCCATTTTGAAGCAATTTTTTTTATAGAGTGAGAGATAAGGATCTAGTTTCATAATTTTACATGTGGACATCAGTTTTCCTAGCAACATTTGTTGAAAAGGCTCTTTAATGTATATATTTTAATTAATTATTTTACATCCTAGGTTCAGTTTCCCCTCCGTCCTCTCGTCCCAACCCCTCCCCCACACCCACACCCTACATCCCCTCACCCCCTTCCCACCCCTCAATCCACTCCTCCCTTTGGATGTCAACAAAACATGGCATATTAGGATACAGTAAGACTAAGCACCTCCTCATGGATTAAGGCAGGGCAAGGTGGCCCAGTATGAGGAGTATAGTTCCAAAAGCCAGCCAAAGTGTTAGGGACAGCCCCTGTTCCCACTGCTTGGAGTCCCACAAGAGGGCTAAGCTACACAAGTGTCACATATATACAGAGTGCCTAGGTCAGTCCGTGCAGGAGGTTGTCGGTTCAGTCTCTGTGAACCCCCATGAGCCCAGGTTAGTTGATCTGTAGGTTTTCTTGTGGTGTCCTTGACTCCTCTGGCTCCTACAATCTTTTCTCCTCTTCTGCAGGATTCCCCGAGCTCTGCCTAATGTTTGGCTGTGGGTCTCTGTGCCTACGGCTCAGAGAGCATCACTGGGAAGGAAGCAGAAAGATTATAAAAGCCAGAGGCCTTGAAAGTCTGCTATGAGATTGTTTCCTAGAAAGGACAAGGAAGCTGCAGCCATGATACTGTAAAAATATGGTTGCCCAAACAAGACCCCAAAATGACAACACCAGGAGATATGCTCACATGGAAAGGGGGAATCTCACAGGGCCCCAACCCTGACAAAGAACTACATGCCACCCAATGCCAAGTCAGCCCTGAAATTATGTACATACGAGTAACTAAGCCAACTCAGTGGATTGTTGCTACATATTTATGTGTTTGTATGTATGCAGCCGTAATGATTGAAGAGAGAGAGGCCATGAATTTGAGGGAGAGTAAGCAGGAGGGAACATGGGAGGTATTGGGGGAGGAAAGGCAAAGGAATAAATGATGTAACTGTATTTTAATTTAAAATATATAGCCAGGCAGTGGTGGTACATGCCTTTAATCCCAGCACTCGAGAGGCAGAGCCAGGTGGATCTCTGTGAGTTCGAGGCCAGCCTGGTCTAAAAAGTGAGTTCCAGGACAGGCTCCAAAGCTACAGAGAAACACTGTCTCAAAAAACTAAATAAATAAATAGATAAATAAATTATATATATATATATATACATACACACACACACATATATACTTTATTCTTTCCTAACAAAATTTGTTTTATTTCTTTTTTCTTGTCTTTTTTTTTTTTTAAATAGATCAGGCCCCATAAATTGGCCATTAAGAAAAAGATTTATTTATTTATTATGTATACAGCATTGTGGCATGTATGCAGGCCAGAAGAGAGCACCAAATCTCATTATAGATGGTTGTGAGTCACCATGTCATGGCTGGGAATTGAACTTAGGACCTCTGGAAGAGCAGTCAGTGCTCTTAACCTCTGAGCCATCTCTCCAGTTCTTTCTTTTCCCTTGTCTTATTGCTTTAGCTGAGATTGAGAGTAATGTATGGGATATTAACAAGGATGGACAGAAAGGACATCCTTGCCTCGCTATTGATCTTGGAGGACATGTGCTCACTTCCCCCCATTCAGGAAGATGTTGACTATCAGTTTGTTGCACGTAGCTTTTATTATGTTGAGGTTTTATTACAGCAATAGAAAGTCTAAGACAACTAGTCAAGGCGAAAGAGCCCTCTGAAGAACGCTGGGATAGCCAGCGTGGTCTGTAGGGCTCAGGGAAGTACTCAAGGAGGGAACAGAATGGGAAGAAGACTTGTGCCGAGCGCACCAATGCTGGGCACAGAACTGGATGCACATGCAGCTTTATCGTGAGAGAGAAGCTGACCGAGGGCATGGCCAGCAAAGGGGAGCTGGGAGCAGGGAGCTGCCCACACAGGTGCTGCCACAAATTTCTACTAGTGAGCCCCACAGGGTGGCCTGCACGTTCTGACTAGCCCACCACAGGAGCAGGGAAGGGAAATTCCCTCCTCTGCCAAGCTTTGCACGGTCCTTTCAGCGCCCTCTACAGAGATCTTAAAATCGTGCTGGATGGCCAAGGCGGTCACACCGTATTCAGGAGGCCGCCTGGGCCCTGGATAGTTAAGAAATCATAAACTGACTGAAAACATTGTATATATTCAAGGGTACTTTTTTTTATGTAACTTGATTACATGATTTTTAAGCATGAACTTTGTAAGTGACAATGTTGTGTTACAATGTGAAAAGCTTGGGCACACCTGCTAGCTAGCTACATGGTCACAAAACAAGATCCAAGAAAAGTGACTTGGAGGTGAAGAAGCAGCATATTGAAACGAGAAAGTAAGCTGACCTTGACTTCGTAGACAAACGTTATTCTCTCTCTCTCTCTCTCTTTCTCTCTCTCTCTCTCTATATATATATAGATACAGATATAGATATAGATATAGATATACATATACATATACATATACATATAGATATACATAATGTGTGTGTGGACATTTGTCTACACTTGTGTTACCCTGAATATTAGCTGTTTTAAGTATTCCACAAGTGTCAACTCAGTTGATTTTCGTAACTCTCAAGTGCAGAAATTATCAATATGAGGGGTATTTTTCTTTTTTCTTTTTTTTTTTTTTTTTTTTGGTTTTTCGAGACAGGGTTTCTCTGTGTAGCTTTGCGCCTTTCCTGGAACTCACTTGGTAGCCCAGGCTGGCCTCGAACTCACAGAGATCCGCCTGCCTCTGCCTCCCGAGTGCTGGGATTAAAGGTGTGCACCACCACCGCCCGGCCGGGGTATTTTTCAAACAATAAAATAATAAACGACAAAGCCCCGAGTCAGGCAACAAGAAACAGTGTGTGACCGAGCATCCCAGGAGGCTGGGGTCAAGGAGGTCATTCCCCACTGGAATTGTCAGTGGCTTGGGCAAAGGTTTGGAGGAGGGTGACTTACATGCCTTGAGCTGTTGACTTCTAGTCCACATTGTGTCTGGACTAGTCAAAAGCCTGCCTACAAGCCAAGCTTCTTGCCTCCCTTTCTTGTCCCAGAGAAAGCTGTAGGGGAAGGAATTATCGTCTCTAGAGCACCTGCTTTGAGTAAAACACTATGCAAATATCAGATCTGCTGCTTACCTCCTGGACTAAGCAGTCATTTTCGCGTGGGAAGCCTGGGTCTCAGTGAAGCCAAGGAAGGTGCCTGAGTTCTTAGTGAGAGGCAGAGAGCCAGGATTTGAATTCAGATCTGTCTGGGACTAAAGGCCAAGCTCATTCCACAGTGTCAAGTTGAGGTGGGAGAGAAAGGCAGGGAGGGGAGCCCCTCACCTTGGCTTTGTGCCAGCAAAGAAGCAAGAATTCCAGCCCAATTAATAACCACTTCCGTTACTAATTCCTTTTCCCATCCCAGCCATAAACCTATAATTTTCTGGGTCTCTCATTAGAAACCCAGTTATATGAAAAGGTACCGAACCTCTTGGGCAACTCTTGCGGTTCCTGGTTTAACCTTACCAGATTCTAACTCTACTCAATGCATTTCTGGAGATATCTTATAATCTCACCAATCAAATCGGAGGAAATGGCTCCATGGATGAGGGGACCCGTGCATACAAGGGTACCTGAATTCAAATTCCCTAGAACCCATGTAAATCAGGGCATGTCTGTAACCCCGGCATTGCGGGGCAGAGACGGGTGGATCACTGGAGCTTTAGCAAGCCAGCCTAGCTGAAATAGTGAGCATCACGTTCAGGGAGGGACCCGTCTCATGTCTTCCTCCGTGTGAACACCTAAAAATGACGACTTCATTTCTTCATTTTTTTTTTTGGTTTGACCTGTGAATTATTTACAAGTGTTTTATTTAGTTTGAAAATGTCTAGAAGATTTTCTTTACATTTTTCTGTTGTAGCAAATACCTGGCCACTTACACCCACATCCACATCTTTGGCAGAATCATGGATGTTTCACATCTGTCTGTGGTTTTTCCGGTTGTGAATTTCATGCTATTTGTGATCAACACCTAATAATTCCACCAGAGGGCAGCAAGGCAACATGAACATGCAGGCCAAAAGGCGATTGCCCTGTGGAAATGGGCTCAGGGGAATCTTTAAAAGACAGAATCAGGACAGAGGGTTGGGATGAAATTCAAAGGAAAAGCAGATGCAAAGCTCTGTACAGCTTTTGTAACATTTACAGATGTCTTGAACTGAAAAAAAAAAAAAAAGAAAATTCAGAAGATTGAACCAATATGGACTTTCAGATGTAAAATTTGTTTGAAAATACTGCATAGACATGCATCCTAACCGTACAGCACATTTAATTGACTTCTTGATTTTGAGTCAGAGAGTACAGGCCTTCAACAAACAGTCCTGCCCCAAGCTCAGACACAGGCAAATCCTGTCTTTCCATTTCCTCTGTTTCTTCTCTAAATCAGTGGTTTCGCTTCCTTTCCCAAGGGCATGCTTTTTTCCCCCCTCAGGAGATCTGTTGCCTTGCACGTCGGTGAGTGGTTCTGCATCTTCTGGCTTTATTTTTGCTGGAAGACACACAGCGAGGGTGGAGATTAGAGTTGACAGCAGAAGTCTTTATTTCTGCCATTGATGCTTAGGAGCCTGCTTTGTGCAATGACCTCGCATAGCCTGGCTGTCGGGTATGATATAGTTAGAAGGAGATCCAGGGGGAGAGGTATTTTGGAATCTCATCAAGCAACCTTAGTAGAAACTCTGGAAACACCAGGGAAAGGCTGTAGGAAGATAAACAAAAACACAGAACAAACCAAAAGCTTGAACGAGAGACGCTGTAGTAGTTTTAATAAGAATGTTCCCCTAGCCAGGCGGTGGTGGCGCACGCCTTTAATCCCAGCACTCGGGAGGCAGAGCCAGGTGAATCTCTGTGAGTTCGAGGCCAGCCTGGGCTACCAAGTGGGTCCCAGGAAAGGCACAAAGCTACACAGAGAAACCCTGTCTTGAAAAACCAAAAAAAAAAAAAAAAAGTTCCCCATAGACTCTTGAACTGGGAACTTGGTTCCCAGTTGGTTGCTGCTGTTTGGGGAGGTTTAGGCAGTGCAGCCTTGCAGGAGGAAGTATATTGTTGCGGGTAGGCTTTGGGGTTAAAAGCCTCACATCGTTTCTAGTTGATTCTTTCTGCTTTGTGCTTGCATTGGAAGATGGGAGCTCTCAGCTTTCTGCTGCTGCCATGCCTGCCCAAGGGCTTGTGCCACGCCCACCCGGGGCTTGCCGCCACGCCTACCCGGGGCTTGAGCCACGCCTACCCAGGGCTTGAGCCACGCCTACCCCGTGCTTGCTGCCATGCTTCTCTGCCAGGACAGGTTCTTTTCTCTCTGGAACTGTAAGCCAAATAAACTCTTCCCATTACAAGTTGCCTTTGGTCATAGTGTTTTATTTAACACAGTAACAAAAAAGTAACTAATACATACACCTTAGGCTGTGTGCATGGGTCAGTTAGGGTGGCCTCACTTTGGAGGTGGCCCTTCAAGCCGGGACACCATAAAGCAGAGGGCCAAAGAGAGAAGGGCGAGAGAACAGCGAGGCAGTCTTCTGGGGTGGGGCTGCAATTGAGGGAACCCCCAAAAGAGCCCTGAGAAGGCTTGGGGTTTCTTTCAAGACGAGTGGAGAACTTGTTCCGTTTGAACCAGCATGCCTTCACATGTGGGCAGTGGGTTAAAGACTTTAGAATAATTTCACAGAGGAGTGACATGCAGCCCAGCTGGCATGGAGACATTCATTCTCTTGAACTTTCGGAACCCCGCTTCTCAACAGGTATTTGACTTTTCAGTTATGACAGACTTCTGAAAGGGTTATACAGATAATAACTGGATCCAGGTGTGGCGATGCACACACACACCTGTAATCCCAGCACATGGGGGGCTGAGGCAGTGTTACCTGCATAGATATGGGTACAGCCCGGGCACTGGCATTCCTGACAAGCCACGCTTAGCCACCTCCATAGGCCCGTTAAAAGAGATCAGGAACAGTGAAAAGCCGAGGAAAAAAAGGTGTATGCAAATGTGCCCATGCTGGGAAGAGGAACAAATGAAGAGAGCCAGTGACCCCTAAGTCCATTTGGGGTCTTGTTATGAGCGTTAGGCTTAGACGGAGGGCAAGAGCGATAAATGACTAAGCAGTTCTGGTCAAGCTGCAGCCCTGCCCACCACTGGCCCTTTGTTGACTGGGACAGACGGAGTCTCATCCTGCTCACAAGTGTGTGAGGCCTGGCAGTGGTGGCGCACACCTTTAATCCCAGCACTCGGGAGGCAGAGCCAGGTGGATCTCTGTGAGTTCGAGGCCAGGTTGGTCTACACAGTGAGATCCAGGACAGGCTCTAAAGCTACACAGAGAAACCTTGTCTCGAAAAACCAAAAAAAAAAAAAAAAGAAAAAGAAAAAAGAAAGAAAAGAAAAAAGTTCTCTAGGAGAAAAGTTCCCCCTCTAGCTGGCATCCACCTTTAGCCTTTTCTTTCTCCCAGCATGAGATTCCTGGGGAAATTCTAACTTCGTGGAGAGCCAGTATTTCTTTTTAAAAATTCGTTATTAATTTATTTACTTATTTATTTACTTATGATTTATTTATTTGTGTGTGTGTGTGTGTGTGTATGTGTGTGCGTGCGCGCGCGCGGAAAGTGCCCAGAAGTCACATGGAACTTACAGGAATCAGCTCTCTCCTTCTGTCGTGGGGCCGGCAGGGATCAAATTCTAGTCATCAGGCTTGCCGGCAAGCTCCTTTACAGGCCGAGCCATCTTGTGAACCAGGACCGTTATTTCAATGGACTGATCAACAGACGGACACAGGGGCTCTTTAGATGGATAGCTTCCTTCCTGCCAGGAAGATCATAGCCGGAGGACGGCTACCACGTTGAAGCCAGCTTGGTCTACACAGCAAGTACCAGACCAGTGTGGGTTACATAGTAAAACCGGCCCGGCAGAAATAAAGACATTCTAAAGAGACACTTGTGTGTCTCAGACTATCAGTTTATTAAACAATGGACCCCAAAGAAATGGGAATTTCTCTTGGAGTCTCACTTGAGAGAAGTAAAAGGAGCCATATCCCGGGAGAAATTAGAGCTTGTCAGACCACCTCCCATGATGAAGCAGAAGCCAGGTCAAGGGTGGGTCAGTGGTGGGCATGGCCTGGGCTGCTTACATGTGCAGATGCTTGACCCTATATTTTTTTTTTAACTATTTATTCCTTTTTTTTTTAAGATTTATTTATTTATTATGCATACAATGTTCTGTCTGCATGTATTTCTGCAGGCCAGAAAAGGGCACCAGATCTCATTACAGATGGTTGTGAGCCACCATGTGGTTGCTGGGAATTGAACTCAGGTCCTCTGGAAGAGCAGTCAGTGCTCTTAACCACTGAGCCATCTCTCCAGCCCTTGACCCTATATTTAAACTTCAGTTTCACTTCAGGACCCCAGAAGATGGACTTGGGGGAGCCTCTGCCTCTCCTGGTCCCTCTTCCCAATGTGCCCACATCGAGTAAATCTCCTTTTTCTGCTTTCCAATATTCACTCGTCTCTTTCAGTTGTTTTATTAAGGATAGCTGGCCCAACCTGGCTTGGGGCACAGATGTGACCCCCAAGTTCGGTGACAATAGTAGATCCTATCTCACAAAAAAAGAAGGAAGGGCCGGGCGGTGGTGGCGCACGCCTTTAATCTCAGCACTCGGGAGGCAGAGCCAGACGGATCTCTGTGAGTTCGAGGCCAGCCTGGGCTACAGAGAGAGAGCAGGACAGACAGGCACCAAAGCTACACACACACACACACACACAAACCTGTCTCGAAAAACCAAAAAAAGAAGGAGGAGGAGGAGGAGGAGGAGGAGGAGGAGGAGGAGGAGGAGGAGGAGGAGGAGGAGGAAAGAAAGGTTTCCTCCCTTTTCTTTGTCTTCCCCCGTCCCTGGGTCTCTTGGACGTTGGGCTCATTTGCATTCGCCTGTAACCACACATCCGGTTTCCTTCAGCTATTTTTGCATTTTTCAGAGCAAGGGCATTCCCTGAGGTGAGGCACCTGTGGTGACTCCTAGCCTCTGTTGTCACTGCACTGGGGAGCTCCGACTTCCGCAGGCCTGCAAAGCTTCCGGTGCCTTGGTGTCCCTAAGAGCCGCGTGGTGCCGCGCTCGCCTGTTGATAAACAGAGGAACTCACGAAACCTGGTTCTTCTTTGCCGCATCAGCGAACCTCGATTCTCAGAGCCCCTTGGAGGGACTTGAGGCCCCTCTTTAGTTCCCTGTTTAGTGCCCCCTTTCTTTCTGGGCAGGGGAGAAGCCTACAAATAGGTGGTCTTGTGGGGTTTTGCAGTTTCTGTTTGCTTGTTTGTAGACAGGGTCTCATTACATAGCCCTGGCTATGCCTTGAACTTGCAATGTAGAGTAGGTTGGCATCAAACTCACAGAGATCCACCTACTTCCATGCACCACCATGCCGGCCAACTGAGTGATCTCAAAGTAGCCCGCAGCCACCCCGGAGCCCTCCTGACACGGGAATGCTGTTCTTAGTACATAGGAGCCAGGTGTTGTGAGTGAGCGGGGAACCGCTGCAGCTCCATCCAGAGTGCCACCCAGGACCTGTCTGACCCAGGGAGCCAGCAGGTTCTGCAGGGAGAGCAAGATCATGTTTCTCTTTGGCCTTAGATCTGAGCCGATTAAGTCTGGCCCACTGAGTTTTATCAGGTGTGGAGAAATGTAGGGAGGCTCTGTGGAAGAGCTCCAGGATATGTAAACATAATCACTCAGAGAGAAGGGCTGAGGATGAGAGAACTAATGACGTTAGCACCTCCCATGATGCTCTGTGCGCAACTTTGGTCTGCGGAAGAAGCCGTTGATAGAAACGGCCGGAACCTTTCCACTGTAGACGGTTTAGATGTTCCTTGTGTTCCACTTCAGTAGCTTCTTTAGTTGTGAACTTCTGGGGTCACCTGACATTTGCTCCCAAAAGATGACAGAGGACTTTGGGGGCGCTTCACCAAGGTCATATTTATTATGGGATGGTGTTCAGGGTGTTGCTTTGCCCTGCCTATTTGTGATACAGTGATGCAATGCTAACCTGAGTGTTTTGCAGATTTGGAAAACCACTGGAGACACAACCAAGCGGGATGTGCGTTCACCCACCCCACAACTCAAGCAGGGCTCGGTTAATTCAAAGGAAACAACAACAACAAACCCGAAAGGTTCCATACAAGGGTGGAAAAGGACGATCCCAGAGTCAAGCTGCAAAGAAGACTCTGAGACCAGATTAGCTGCTTGGAAGAAGCAGAAACCAGCCGAGCTGCCTGGAAGAGGTGTAGACCAACTGAGGCATCTGGAAAGGACCCTCTCCAACCTGTTGAGCGGCCTGCAGGCTGTGCCATGAGCTCCAGGTTCCCAGCTCTGTGAGCTGTCACCCATGCTTTGGGCTTTGGTGATGTAGCTGAGTCATTTCTGCTCATGTAAGTAAGTAAGCCATCCCCTATATTGCTGTAAGCAACCCCAATAAAACTCACTGGACTTTGGAGGTGTCTGTACTTTAGTTTATCATCAGTTTCCTATCTGGGGTGAGTAGACGTGTGTGGCGGCTCCTAGGAAAAGTTTTGTCACACAACCCCAGGGTAAGAGCGTGCCCGGATGACTCACTTCTTTTCACCATTCCCAATAACACCATGATATATGAGTCAGTCAATGGGTTAGTCTGTTCCTCGGGTCCGAGTTTTCATGATCTAAGTGTTTCTGAAAATTCCCTCGAATTCCATGCTGTCACTCAAAATTATGGCCTAGTATAGGCTTGGCAAGAACTCACCTCCTGAGACATACCCTAGCCTCGACTTCATAGACTTGAAGAGTGGAATGATAATGTCAGGATCTGGGAAGAGAGGCAAAAGGTTAATAATAGATGGTTATCAAGTCTCCACTTAGCAAGATGAACGTGCTGATTTCACTACATATTCTTACCAAAGTGTTGTCCTTTATTTAATGGTTGCTGCTGTTTAAGCCACAGCTGTCCGAATCAGCAACTGCAACTCCACCGCTACCAGCAGCGGTTAGGCCGCAAGGGCCGTCGCTGGAGGGAAATCTGTTCCCTCAAACTCCGGCTCTTGCAAAGCTACAAAGGGAACTTCACTAAACCCCTCTCCCTCCAAAGAACTCAAGATTCAAAGGTTAAGGTGGAATTTTGCTCTTCAGAGGCTGAATAGCAAGTAGCTTACCTCCTCTCTGTGCTCGCCTCCTCCAAAAAGCCCTCATGCTTCTCCTCACCCCTCCTTAAAGACCCTTCCCCACCTGGCCCCTCCCTACCACTTTCTGTCAGCCAGTTGCTGACTCAGCCTCCTGACCACAGGTGAATTTTACTTAATCAAACACATCTTTGCATCATTAAACAAATGTCCCAGAGCATAAACAAAAGTAACACACCTTGAAATGATACAACACGATAGCACCATAAGACTGATGAAGCGGTGAAAGTGGGGACTGGAGTGATGGTTATTTATTAAGCAGTGCAATGTTTTCCATTAAGCGGCGCTCTTTACCGTGCGAGAAAAGCCGAGAGGTACAACAAAACCCACTATAAGAGTTTTTTAAGCCGGGTGGTGGTGGTGCACGCCTTTAATCCCAGCACTCGGGAGGCAGAGCCAGGTGGATCTCTGTGAGTTCGAGGCCAGCCTGGGCTACAGAGCAAGATCCAGGACAGGCTCCAAAGCTACACAGAGAAACCCTGTCTTGAAATACAAAAACAAACAAACAAACAAAAAAAACCACCCACAACCAAAAAACAAAACAACAACAACAAAAAACCAACCAAACAAAAAGAGAGTTTATTAAGGGAAGGGAACAGAAGGGGTGTGCTTAGGCCTATGAAAATGGTCGTGCAGGAAAAAGGACAGAGGGCTAAGTGGGACCCACTTTTATATGTTCTACCTGCACATGCGCATATGGGTTTACATAGCTACACCACACATGCACATAGATTATGTGATCATGCAGCGCACAGATTATGTAGGACATAAGGCCCTGGGATGACTAAGCCTCTTGCCTGGCTACTGGACAGCGCATGTACGGTCATGGAGCTGGGGCAGTGGCTAGGAATTCTAACATTCCAGACTCTTTGTTTATTATAAAAAATGGCAGGTAAACAGGAATGGGGGCACCATGTCTCCCAAAACTGCTTCCAGCTGACTGGGTAGGCATCGGTCCAATGTCCAAAAGGAAGGAAATGGATCGCCCCGATACTGTAATGGCTACACTAGGTTCCCTGTGAGAGACGGCACCTTCAATCCTTGCCCATGGCCAAGCCTAGGAAATCAGGCGGAGGGTGGTCTTCATTTGATGTCCCCATGCCACAAGGTGCACAGGGGCAGTCTGCTGACCAGTGTCCCTCTTGGTGGCACTTTGGACAAGGTCCAGATGGTGGGGTAAGGCATGCATGAGCCCAGTGGCCTTTTCTACCACACTTAAAACACAGACCGGGAGGCCTCCAGGAGGCTGGTCGGATAGCGTGTGCCAGCGTTTGGCAGTTCTGTTTATGGACTTTCTCATCTCTCCCATGGTACACCTTAAATGCCAGTGCTAAGACTTCTGCCTGTGGGGTCAGAGGCCCTCTCTCCAAATGCTTAAGTTTAGCCCTGATGTCAGGGAAGCTCTGCAGTACAAAGTGGGTCATAAGGAGCTGTCTGTCCTCTGGGCTCTCAGGATCCAGACTAGTATATTATAAGAGAGCCTTTGTAAGCTATTCTAAAAAATGAGACAGATTTTCCTCCTTATCTTGAATTTATGTTTTTTTAGCTTTTCATAGTTTATCGGTTTGAGGGCAGCCTTAAGAAGACCTGCCAGGAGGCAAGTTATAAATTGATCGATAGCTAGAGAGCCACTCGGGTATTATAATCCCAATGTGGGCCCTTATAGGGAACCACCTCAGCCCCGGATGGATGGGCAGCATTAATTTGATGAACCTCATCTGCATGTGTCCTAGCCTGCTCCCAAACTTGTCTGTGCTCCTCAGGAAGTAGGTTATTAGGAAGCATTGGAGCACGTGGGCAGGAGAGAGGAATCAAGAAGGCAGGGTTTGGAGCTTAGGTGAAAAAAACCTTGGAGATAAGGTAACTCTTTCCATTTGCCTGTTCGCTGGTAGAAGTTAGATAATTCCTGTAAAATATTGGGGTCCAATAAGCCATTAAATGGTCATTCTTTATTGTTATCTAAGGGATATTTAGGCCATTTCTCAGAGGAGAGGTGGGACTAATACGGTGGAAGCCTTATTTCCCATGACTGCGGCAGAGAGAAAAAAAATAATAAAATAAAAAAACAAACGTGATCCAAGACTACAATCTCAGGCATCCCAGAGATCAAATAAGGATTGACTATTGGCACAAGTCCTTCAATGCTTTATCAAGCCAGAGAATTAGGGTGGGGTGTACACAGCCCGAGGACGGGGTCCAACAGGGAGAACGATATCTCAGACTGCAGTTGTGGGAAATGGCTAGAGATATAAGCCTGCGATGAGGGCCAACTGTAGCCGATGAAGGCTGTGGATGGGGTTCCCCTAGTCCTGGGGACACCAGAAGGATGCTGGATGATCGATGGTCCTTCCCATGGGTTCAGGAGACTGTTTACGCTGGCTGGAAAGGGAAAACAATTGAAGCAGCTGGTGCTGTGTGAAGCATTCCAGCGGCCGGGCAAATGGAAAAGCAGGCAGTCACAAATAGAGTACACCTCAGTACAGGGTCCCGGGTGCAGAGCACCGAGAGGGCCTGCTTCATCTCCACACCAATGTTATTTATTAAGCAACACAATGTTATTCATTAAGTGGCGCTGATTACCATGGGAGAAAAGCCACGAGGTACAACCAGACCCACTACAAGAGTTTATTAAGGGACTGGAACAGAAGGAATGTGATAGGCCTATGGGGAATGATCATGCAGGAAAAAGGGCAGAGGAATCAGTGGAACCCACTTTTATAGGTTCTGCTTGCACACATGCATATGGGCTTACATAGCTACACCACGCGTGCACATAGATTACATGATCACGCTGTGTGATCAGGAAGTGCATGGATTACGTAGGTTATTAAGGCCCTGGAATCTTGCCTGGCTACTGGACAGCACATGTGTGGTATGTAGCTGGGGGAGGAGCTAGGAATTCTAACAGTGATGGCTTAGGGGTGAAGAGGGCTTGCTGTGCAAGCATGAGACTCTGGTCCCAGGGCCTACATCACAACCTGGCATCCTACCTATGACTACAATCTCAGGTCCAACAGCACAGAGACAGGGGCATTGCTGGGACTTTCTGCCTGCCAGCCTAGTTCAGAAAACCCAAGCTCCAGGTTCAGGGAAAACTGTACCTCAAAGGAATAGTCAGAGTGACAAAAGGAAACCCGGGACACCTTCCTTGGCCTCTGTGTGCATGCACAGGTGTGTGCACCCCCACCAGTGGGGCCCACAGAGACTCCATCATGTGGCCTTATTCCATCCTGACTCAAGATCAGAGAGCTTGTGTTGCCCCGCAAGGCTGCATAATAGGATGTTTTGGCCTAAGGTGTGGTTTTTCCAGATGTCTTATACTTTAAGGCCTAAGGACAGGATATTTTGAGAATTAAGGAAGTGTTTACACTTGTCTGTACTTTGTACCTTGAACCATAGTGTCCCTGAGAAGAGGAGGTATTTTGCCTCTCCCCTTGCTGGTGTATAAAAAGCCCATGAGGAATAAACTCGAGCAACTGTGGTATTGACCCAGAGCCCTAGCGATGCTGTTCTGTGTCTCTATCTTTTTCTTTTACATCATCTACGTCTCTATTTTTCATATCTATTGTTTCTTAATACTCACTCCTCCATTCAAGGACTGTTTGAAAGTCAAGTGGGACCCGACACCCACCTCATGCACCACACACAATAAAAATACTCACACAGAGCCAGGCGGTGGCGGTGCATGCCAAGACCAGCATTTGGGAGGCAGAGCCAGGTGGGTCTATGTGAGTTTAAGGCCAGTGTGGGCTATAGAGTGAGTTCTAGGAAAGGGCCCAAAGCTACACAGAGAAACCCTGTCTCAAAAAACCAAAAGAAAAAACGACAACAACAAAAAATACTCACACACAAGTAGTTGAGTACCAAAGTGATGAAAATCCCTATGCATGAAAAGGTCAATGCTGCATTTCACTTAATAAGTAACAAAAACAAATGTATAGTCAATTTAAACACATAAATTTTTCTGTTATCGAGGCAGTGACAAGCTATGGAAAAAAGAAATTTCTTAGCTTATTTTCTTTCAGATCTTAATTGTATTTATTCATAATTCTAGAACTGGGCAACTGCTGTGGGATGTTCTTTATGGCAAATGTGTTGCTGATTGGTCAATAAAACACTGATTGGCCATTGGCTAGGCAGGAAGTATAGGCGGGACAAGGAGGAGAATAAAGCTGGGAAGTGGAAGGCTGAGTCAGAGAGACACTGCCAGCCACCACAATGACAAACAGCATGTGAAGATGCCAGTAAGCCACGGGCCATGTGGCAAGGTATAGATTTATAGAAATGGATTAATTTAAGCTGTAAGAACAGTTAGCAAGAAGCCTGCCACGGCCATACAGTTTGTAACCAATATAAGTCTCTGTGTTTACTTGGTCGGGTCTGAGTGGCTGTATGACTGGCAGGTGAGAGAGATTTGCTCTGACCGTGGGCCAGGCAGGAAAACTCTAGCTACAGGCAACAGTCTGGACTAAAAGTGGTTCAGAACATGCTGCTATACTACACTGGCTGGTTGTACTTATAGTCACATCCCAGCTCATTTGCCAGGTAGACACATAGCTTTGAACCCACAAGCACAATGTAGGTAGTTTATCTAACAGTCCGAGGTAGTGGCTGGGAAAATGCCTACCCAGCTATGATGCATATGAATTACAACAACCAGCAGGACGCAATAACCCTAAAGGTGAAATAGTGGTCCACATGCCTTGGTGGTAACCAGCAGCTCTCCAACTGGGCTTGAGTCTGCTCAACAAGGGATGACCGCTAACCTGCATTTCTCTATTATCCTAAGTAGTTTGTAATAATAACTCTCAAGGACTAGAAATTTACAGTACATTGTTAAATGAGCCTCAGAGGTAAATACCTTAAGCAAGAGTAGAAACATATATACAGTGTGTCCTAATAAAAATAATCTTAAATTAATATACAAAATTCCATACCAATGTAAAAATATTTGAGACTAGTGGTTGTTCAAAAGTGGACTTAACAATCCACCCTTTATCCCATCATTTCTATACTATATCCTCCCCTTCATAAACTTCCCCTTCATAAAGAGATCCCTGAATCTAATCTCCTTTGTTTAGCTTTTTCCCTGACCATGACCAGTAACAATTTGGAACCAACCCCCCTAAATGATGACAAATATCCATAACCTACTGAATGACCAAAAAAATCACCTACTCCACCTCTCGGAATGTGGGTGTTATGTTCTCTAGACTGCTTCCTGTTGTCTGGGGCAGGGGGCAATGGCATCTCTAGGGGTCGCTGGGAAAACTGAGATAATGGTCCAGTCCTGGAAAAACTAACCGTAACGTTTGCTGTCCAGTCTCTGTGCAGTGGGAAAGCACAAGGCTTATCTGCAGTCCTGGCTGGAGTAGCCTTTGCGGCTGGACCATCTCAGCCAGCAGCCTTGAAGCTGTTCTGAATGCAGGACTCTGAGGAAACTGCAACAGAGGCACTCTGAGAGGCTGGGTCACCTGGGCCACTCATTTTCATTGGTATCTGGTCCCCTTGCTCTGAAAACACATAAACTTTCAAAGGTAACATACATATCTGCATTAACACAAGTATGGGCTGTACACTGTACACAAGTTAGCCAAAGACGATTTTTTTTTGTTTTATGTTTGAGCAGGTAAAATATATGTTTCGTGCTTTGTAGTTTTTCTAGGTTTACTTCTTTATGTCTGTAGCCAGGATTTTCAGGGGATCTTACCCAATCAAACCTGATTCTCTTTCAACTTGAATGAATCCACAGCCTTGTGGTGATATTTTGTTTGTGCTCTAACAAATAAAGCTTGTCTGGAGATCAGAGGGCAGAGCTAGCCACTGGTTAATCATAGAGGCCAGGCAGTGGTGGCACACACCTTTAACCCCAACACTAGGGAGGTGGAGACAGGAAGTGATATGGCTGGGTAAAGAGAGGCATATAAGGCATGAGGAGACAGGAGCTTGGCCCCTTTTGGGCTGAGGAGTTGGTGAGGTAAGAAGTGACTGTGGCTGCTCTACTTCTCTGATCTTTCAGCCTTTACCCTGATGTCCGACTTTGGGTTTTTATTTTTAAGACCAATTAGAATTTGCACTACACAGCCTTTTGTTTTCTGTGGAAACAAAAGTATAACCTCTTCCCCAAAGCAGTACGTTTTCTGACTCCCATTTTAAAATCAAGACATCCCTAAAGTAACTAGGAAGCAGCAGGCCCTTCCACAACCCAATGTCTCTCAGCAGCTGCTGTCTGTTCATTAGCATTTAAAAAATTCAAAATTAACAAGGCATCATATACGGTCCAAACTCCCTGTGTTGTCATATTTCCCATGCTTACATGGCTTATTTTTTTCTATTATATTACTTTACTCTTTTTAAAGACTTTAAAATTTTTAAACTATTTTTTTTCTGTTGACTGCCTCTACCCATTTTCTTTTCTTTCTTCAACATCTAAGCACATTTTAAAACACACTGCGCCGGGCAGTGGTGGCGCACGCCTTTAATCCCAGCACTCGGGAGGCAGAGCCAGGCGGATCTCTGTGAGTTCGAGGCCAGCCTGGGCTACCAAGTGAGTTCCAGGAAAGGCGCAAAGCTACACAGAGAAACCCTGTCTCGAAAAACCAAAAAAAAAAAAAAAAAAAAAAAAAAAAGAAAGAAAAAACACACTGCACCCTGTTTAGAGGTTTTTTTCCCCAGTCTGGATCTGTCTTGACTGAGCATCTACATCATTCTCTGATTGTGTGAGACAAATCTTAAACTGCTATCAGCGGCTGGCATGGTTCAGCTTAGCATGGTGCTGGTGGCCGGCTCCAGCCCACAGGCAGTGTCTGTACACTGAGCCTACTCGAGAGACCTCAGTCAACAGGAAGCCATGCCAGGAATCCATGTTGGACTCTGTGTTTTGATTTTTTTTTTTTTTTAGTTTTCTCAGGCCTTATGTGGATATATGTGGCCGACACTGGGTGACATATGTACTCAGACTTTTTCATCAGGACCATCAGATCCCCGGTAATGACATGGAGACTTATTATTAATTGTGAAGGCTTGGCCAATAGTTTAGGCTTGTTTCTAATTATCTCTTATAAGTTAAATAACCCATCTCTATTAATTCACTTTCTGCCTCGTAGCTTTATTACCTCATCTCCGTAGTGGCCATCCTGCTTGCCCTGCATCTCCTGCTGTCTCTGCCTTCTTCTTCCCAGCATTCTCTCTGCCCTCAAAATCCTGCCTAGGTATTGGCCATTTAGCTTTTTATTAAACCTGTCACAGTGACACATCTTCACACAGTGTAAAGGAATATTCCATGACACTCATCCGTGAGACTCTCCAGAATGGGACTGAAAGGGATGGAGGGGTCTCGACGAATTCCCTGCAGCCAGAGGCTGTACAGGTAGAGGAAGGGTCCCAGGACCTGATCAAATGTGCAGTACAGATGATTGACACCTTTGAGACACTGAGACCCAGGCTGCTTGCCTGACATGTGCTGTTCATGGGTGGTGTCATTTTGCTTCTTCTCGTGACCTCGTTCTTTAATTATTCACTAGAATATTCATTCAATCACACCTGTCATTGTGGGGTGGGATGGACTATGGAACACCTATCATATCCTTCATGCTTGGCCCACTTGTGTGTGCCTTGGACCACACATCTGGGGACTTTATCAGATGCAATTGACACCTGGGAACCTTCCAGGGAACATCTGGATTGTATGGCCAGCAGACTGGTCTGGCCTTCCCAGCTTCCACTGGTTTTGGTGTTGTGGTTTGACGGAATGTCTCCTGTGAGCACTTAGTGCCCAGCTGGTGGTGGTACTTGGGAGAGGTGTGGCAGTGAGTCCCTGGGAGCCCCACTTCCTGACTACACAGGCAGTGTGACCAGCCAGCCTCCTGCTCCAGCTGCCACACCTTTCTGGTCACGATGGACTGTATCCCTTGAACTGTAAGGCAGAATAAACTCTTCTCTTCCTCCCTTAAAGTGCTTCTCGTTGGGCATCTTGTCACAGCGATAAGAAGTGAGTAGTAGTGAAGTGAATAATAGCAGGGGAAAAAAGAGAAGTCTCATAACCTAAGTGAGAGCCAAAGTTACATTTTGAGTTTTAATTACTATGCCTAAGAGATCCGTGAAGCAAAAATGCCTCTGATCTGCAAGCCCCCTGCCCAAGGACAGGTAGTTCCTGAAATGCTGGAGGCTATTGCTTATGGGAGATAACAAGACATGTATTTTCACTCCCCTAAACAAGTTTGTTTGACCCATCTGCACTGGATGTGCCTGATCACAGGTGGACAGGAGGTTCACAGGCTGGAGGTGTATCACCTTAGGATGTATGCTTGCCCTGGATTGGACCTAATGGGAAATGCAATGAATTATGGGTTTTCCTTCTTCAGTCCTTGCCATACTTGATTCTGGGCCATTTCCCAGGAACCTGGGTATGGACCTGGCCAGAGTGCATCTACCTGGCCAGTATTAGTTAAATCTTGCTTCAAATTTGGCTTTAAACTATGCTATGGTCTTATTCTCAATTGGTGGGATTAACACCTACCCTTCCCACTTCCTCATTGCAGACCAGGGTGGCCTGCCACCATCCCAGTTTAGAGTGAGGCATGGGTCTGAAACCTGGTGATTCTCACCCAACCCCTCCTCTGTGTGTGTGTGTGTGTGTGTGTGTGTGTGGGTGTGTGTGTGTGTGTGTATGTGTGT
>NC_081429.1:51660111-51750111 GCF_949786415.1 Peromyscus eremicus | reverse complement strand
AAGTCCAACAGTTGCCAAACGAGACCTCAGGAAACTAAAAGGCTTCCGTACAGTGGAGGAAATATTAGCTGGGCGAAGAGACGGCGTACAGAATGGGAGAAAAACCTTTACAAACTGTACATCTGACAAAGCATTAGTGTCTAGACTCTACAGAGAACTCAAAAAGTAAACAATAAGAATTAAAAACTGGCCGGGTGGTGGGGTGGCACACGCCTTTAATCCCAGCACTCGAGAGGCAGAGTCAGGCGGATCTCTGTGAGTTCAAGGCCAGCCTGGTCTACAGAGCGAGATCCAGGAAAGGTGTAAAGCTACACAGAGAAACCGTGTCTCAGGGAAAAGAAAAAAAACAAAACAAAACCCAAAACAAACAACAAACAAACAAACAAACAAACAAACAAAACCAGTTACATTATTTGCAGGAAAATGGACAAAAACCTGAGATAATCCTATTAAGCCCAGCGAGCCAATCTCAGAAAGACAAATAAATGCCCTTTGCTGTTATCCTTGCTGCTTCCTAGATGTTGTACGGTCAGTAAACTCACTCCTGTGCCATGAAAGTGGAAGTGAAACTGTCTCGAGACTGGGGCGACAGGGGAGGTGTGTAACACGCTCAGCAGGCAGTGGATACATGTGTAGCATTTTGGACAGGCTCCCTTAGCCTTGTCATTTGAGTACCCAAGGCCAGCCTCTTCCTCCCGCCTTCCGTCTCCCGCCTGTGCCCAAAAGGGAGCAGGAAGTACAGACAAGTACAAGTGGCAGCTCTCGGTGGCCCTCTGCCTGTCCCCGGCCCAGAGAAGGGGCTTGGGAGCCGGGTGCCCTCGCCCGCCGTGGTCCACTCCTCCATGTGAAGACCTTGGGGTCGGTTTCTGATCAGGTCAGCTGGGCTTTTAAGTGTGTGTGTGTGTGTGTGTGTGTGTGTGTGTGTGTGTGTGTGTGGATCTCGATTCTAGAACTTTCTAGGCTTCTGAGTGTGGGATCTGGAGACCACGTGGCTGTAGAGGGATTCAGGGTTTGAATACTGAAAGGGAAGCCCTCTGCGAACCTCTCCAGGCTTAGATGGATGTCTGTTTGAAAAACCCCCACCTCCTGGAACAGAAGCTAAAATTTAAATTTCAACGGACCTGGCTGCTCCATCTCCGGATCTACTTACCCCCACAAACCCCCCCCCCCAACTACACACATCTTCTGATATGCACATGCACACCCCCAAACACAGTTTTATCGATTTGAATATATATAAAATCTGTAGTCCTGGGGATCAAATCCAGGGCCTTACACAGGCTAAGCACGCACTCTACCACCCGGCTACCTCCCCAGCCTATCATTTCTATTAAAAAAAAGAAACAGGACCGTCTAGAGAATGAAGGAATAAGGGAGCACAGATTAAAAACTCAGAAATCTGCCCCGGCGGCGAGGTTAGGCGTCTTTACAAGGGAAGTTACGAGTTCCGTTCAAATAGGAAATGGTGCGTGTGGCCGTACTTTTACGGAGGTTTGAATATTGCCTTTGTTGGGGTGTTTCCTACCACCTGCCTGCCGAGGCTTGTCGATTGTGTGTGTGGGTCGTTAGCATCTGGGGAGTTAGTTAGAGCCTAGTTAGAGCCCGGTTCTGGGAGCAGGCTTGCCCGGAGGCGCAGGCGGCACTAAGTTAGGACTTGGCCTGGGAGAGGCTTTGGATGACGTGTAAACTCTCATCCCTGGAAAGTTCCAGCAAGTTTCATTTTGCGCCCCCGCCTCATCTCATAGGTAGTTCTCTAAATCACGGGAGGAGCGAGATGGGCCTGATGATTATGCAAGGAAGGATTGTGATCAGATGCAGTCAAGTGAGGCTGTGGTGGAGCCGGGGTGAGCTCTCACGGGTGCTTGTTCCTCAATAGTGGGCCGGCCACAGGCTTCCGTTTGATGGGCAGCTTCTTCCTTTTCCTGTCTTTTATATATATATATATATATATATATATATATATATATATATATATATATATATATATATATATATATATATATATATTTAAGCTTTTAATATTTCTGGAAATATCGATTATTTCAAAATATGATGATTTGTCTTTGTTGCATCCAATAGTAATTAGAATAAAATAGTGTATCTTTTATGAGTTATGTGTGCATGTTTGTGGGTATGCGTGTGTGTGTGTGTGTGTGTGTGTGTGTGTGTGTGTGTTTTCTTCATGTGCTGTCTATCATGGGTCTTTGCTGGCCTGAAACTCACCAAGCAGCTCAGATGAGGTTGGCCGGTATTACAAGAATTTCACTTTTTTTTTTTTGTATTTTTTTTTTTTTTTTTTCGAGACAGGGTTTCTCTGTGTAGCCCTGGCTGTCCTGGAACTCACTCTATAGGCTAGGCTGGCCTCGAACTCACAGAGATCCGCCTGCCTCTGCCTCCGGAGTGCTGGGATTAAAGGCATGCGCCACCACCGCCCAGAAAATTCCACATTTTTATGGCGTGTGTCTGTTGAAGTCCTTGAGTGACGTGTGAATCTGAGCCCAGGTCTGACCAAGTGATCTAGGTTGTGACTTAGAGCAGTAGAATGAAGACTGTAGTATCAGTTTCTTCAGAGGCTTCTAGTAAAATGGGTTAAGAGAAATGTCTTATGCTGCTGTGGCTGCTCCTGAACACGTATATGCCATAGCGCAGACGTTGACTTACATTGAAATATTGTAGGTCAGACATATATAAAATATTAAATGTTCGTTTTAAAATTATGTGTGTGTTGTAGGTGTGGGTCTGAGGGTCCGAGGTCTCAGAGGGCACATGTTGAGATGTGCACGTTCTTGTGCTAGAGAACAAAGAATCGGACCATGGATTGTGATTATTTTTTTTATTTTTAAAGTGTATTAAAAAAGAGAAAGGCTCTGCTGTGGGAGGAAGTAGACTTCAGTGTCGGGACAGGTCCGAGGGGCGGGGGCAGCGCTGGCCATCTCTGCTCAGAGAGCGAGGGGCTTTTCTGACGCATGCTCTGTTCTGTAACATGGAATCCTGGTGGGGAACGGTTTCTGATCTTTTTGCCGACTGGCTTCTTCTATATGTTAATCCTGATGCCTCTTTCTCCCCTACTCTCGGGCCATACTTGGATTATTTTTTGCAAAAAATTTTACTTACTAAAGAAAAGATTTTTTTTTTTTGGTTTTAAATGGCCTTTAGGTTTTCTTTTCTATTATTTTTTTATTTTTATCACTGTAAGATCATTTACACATTTTTTAAAAAATTTATTTTATTTTTGTGAGGTGGTGACTTGGCTCAGCTGGTAAGGTTGCTGGGTGAGCAAGCCTGGCGATCTGAGTTCCATCCCCAGAACCATGTAAAAGGTGCAGTGAGAGAACCAATAATACAAAATTGTCTTCTGACCCCGACAAGTGCATGTCAGCCATGCGTGTGCGCACACACGGTGATTTTTAAAAGGTCAATTCTTTGATCCATTTGCAATTTATCCTGATGTAAGGATTTCAGTTAGGACCCATTCCTTCGTCCTTCCCTCCCACCTCCCTCCTTCCTTTCAAGTTTGAGCAACTGTTCTAAGACAGTGTCTTTAGACAACCGAACCCAGCTAGTGGGAACTCAGGAAATTTAGACCAACAGCTGTGGAGCCTCCATGGGACTGGACGAGGCCCTCTGCATACAGGAGACAGTTGTGTAGCTTGATCTGCTTGAGGGCCCCCTGGCAGTAGGATCAGGATCCATCCCTGGTGCATGAGCTGGCTTTTTGGAGCTCATTGCCTATGGGACACCCTGCACAGCCGTGATGTAGGGGTAGAGACTTGGACCTGCCTTTACTGAATGTACCAGGCTTTGCTGACTACGTGTGGGAGGCCTTATCTTTCAGAGGAGGGAATGGGGGGTGGTTTGGAGGGGGAGGCTGGAGGAGGGAAGAGAGGGGGATCTGTGGTTGGTATGTAAAATGAATTAAAAAAATCCCTTAAAAAAAAAAAAGAGAGAAAAAAGAAAAGAAAAAAAGCCCAGTCAAGTTTGCTGCCCTTTGTGTATAGGGTTGGGTCATCCATCTTGTGAGTTGTTTCTGCTTTGGGGGGAGTCTACAGAGATTGGTAGCTTTTGTGACTACTGTGTGTCTGGGAAGAGAAGGGTGTGTGCGGCTAGAATCTACCCCTGTCCTGTCTGTTCACTCACTCTTCAGGTTTCTCTGAGACGTGTGTGAATCGGAGGGAAGGCAAGTTTCCACTTCTCTTAAGAACTTGGCTTCCAATACTTCGTGTTCTTTTAAGAGCATTCAGGTGCTGGTTCCTGGCCTGAGAGGCACTTCCTGCCCTGTCCTGGACTTCCCAGAAGTCTACTTCCTTAACATATAACCATACAGCCTTTAACACATGAACACACCCAGTCCTTACTCATTTTCATTTTCATATTGTCTCTCCTTCTTCTTCTCTTCCCCTCCTCTTTCTTTTTTCTAAGGCAGAGTCTCATGCTATAGAAGTTATAATAGTTAAGGATAGCCTGGAATTTACCAGGCTCCCCACATGGCCTCAAACTGTGGTAATTCTCCTGCCTCAGCCTCTTGTAACTGAACTGTATGGGTAAGCCACCATGCTTGGCTTCCAAGACAGCACTTTCATTTACAAAAATATCTGCGTGTATTACCCTGAACATCTATAGCAAAGAAGGGCAAACTCCTGTTCTCCTTCCTGCACCCCCAAGCCCTGGTCCTTCAGGCCACACAGGGGACAATATTCATCATGAGTCTGGTGTGTCTGCTTGAGAACGTCCCTGATTCTACTTTTCCTTTTTACAGACTATCTCTGAAAAATCTACTGCATTGTTTGAATATCATTAAAAAGCAGGTATATGACTTTTTGTTTTATTGTAATTTTTTTTCACTCTAATCAACACATCTTGGGTATTATTTCAGAAAATGGAATGTAGTTCCAGGCTAGCTACCTTGCCCTTGGAGTGCACGGAGTTGTGTGCTTAGTTGAACACATGCGTTTCTATAGAGAGGGAATTCTTTTCTCTCTGTGTGTATGTATGTGATGTGTGTGTATGTGATGTGTGTGTGTGTGTGTGTGTGTGTGTGTGCACGCATGACTGGAGATGCCTGCAGAAGAAAGTGTGTCAGATCCCTGGAGCTCGAGTTATAGGTGGTCGTGAGCCAACTGATGTGGGTGCTGGGACGTGAACTCACTTTTGTGAGAGCTCCAAGTGCTCTGAACTGCTGAGCCATCTCTCTAGCTCCAGCAGGAAACTCTTATTTAAGGAATGGGATTATTCGATTGTTCCCTCATGTGCCCAGCAGTTCTTGTTGGTTGTACTTTGAACATGTGACTGTTAAGTGCTGGCCAGGTTTAAAATGCTTTTCTTTAAACACACACCACCACCACCAACAACAACAAATGGAGCACGACATAGAACAAAGACTCCCAGTACACTGTGACTCCATGCCACCACCTCCTCCTCCTCCTCCTTTTTTTTAAAATAAAATTTGTATTTTATTTTATGGTATGGGTGGTTTTGTTTGTTTTTGTTTTGTTTTTTTTTTCCTGCATGTATGTCTGTGCACCACATGCCTGCCTGATGCCCACAGAGGCCAGAAGGGGAAGTCAGATCCTCTGAAACTGGAGTTACAGTTGTGAGCAACCATGTAGGGGCTGGGATCCATACTCCAGTCTTCTGAAATAGCAGCCAGTATTCATAACCACTGAGCCATCTCTCCATGCCTTTCTTAGGTAAAAGAATTTTCATGGTACTTGATCGATTTTGCAGTGAAAGAGCCAGGGTCCAAAAACTTTGGGAATTAAATATAAAGTGAATTCTTTTCAAGATGTTGATCGTGTTTTCTAAATCAAGAAAACCTGTTTAAACACGTTTAACTAATCTTGAGCTCAAAAAAGACAAAGGAAGTTTTGCTTCATAATTACAAGTGTAACAGTATATTAAGAAAAGAATGAGAGAGGGTCTGCTAGATGGCTCGGTGGGTTATAAAGCGCTTGCTGTGCGAGGCTGCTAACCGGAGCTCTGTCCCCCTGAACCCATGTAAAGGTGGAAGGAGAGAATATGTCTCACAGCCTTGTTCTCTGACCCTCACACACTGGCTTTGGCACACACATGCCTATACTCACACCACACAAATACACAATAATAATGGACTCAGTTTAACTTTAAAAATAATAATAATAATCAGGGATATGTAGAAGATGAAGGAAGTGTCTGAGTGTGGTGTTATTCTAACAATGGATATGTAGATGTACGGACCATGGCACACATCTTGAATCCCAGCACTTGAAAGGCCAAGGCAGGAAGACTGGCCTAGTGCACAGTGAATTCCAGGCCAAGCTGAAGTACATAATGAGATCTCTCTCCTGCCCTCCATCTGTCTTTCGTTCATTCGTTCATTTTTTTTTTTTTTTTTTGAGGCAGGGTTTCTCTGTGTAGCCCTGGTTGTCCTAGAGCTCACTCTAGGACCAGGCTGGCCTTGAACTCAGTGATCAGCCTGACTCTGCCACTGAGTGCTAGGATTAAAAGCCTGTGCCACCACTGCCTGCTAAGGGACCTGTTTCAAAAAGTGAAAACATCATGGGGATAGGGAGAAACCTGGTGCTAGGGAAGTTCCCAGGAATCCACAAGGATGACCCCAGCTTAGACTACTAGCAATAGTGGAGAGGGTGCCTGATGGCTTACCCCAGTAATCATAGAGCCTTCGTCCAGTAACTGATGGAAGCAGATGCAGAGATCCACAGCCAAGCACCAGGCCGAGAGCTCCAGGAGTCCAGTCAAAGAGAGGGAAGAGGGATTCTATGAGCAAGGGGCATCAAGATCATGATGGGGAAACCTACAGAGACAACAAAACCAAGCTAGTGGGAACTCATGAACTTAAGACCAACAGCTGTGGCGCCTCCATGGGACTGGACTAGGCCCTCTGCATAATTGAGACAGTTGTGTAGCTTGATCTGCTTAAGGGGCCCCTGGAAGTAGGATCAGGATCTATCTCTGGTGCGTGAGCTGATTTTTTGGAGTCCATTACCTATGGGACACCTTGCACAGCCTTGATGCAGGGGGAGAGACTTGGACTTGCCTTTATTGAATGTACCAGGCTCTGTTGACTTCCCATGGGAGGCCATACCTTTTCAGAGGAGGGAATGGGGAGTGGGTTGTGGGGGAAGGCGGGGGGGGGGGCAGGAGGAGGGGAGAGAAGGGGATCTGTGATTGGTATGTAGAATGAATAAAAAATTTCTTAATAAAAAAAGTGAAAACAAAGAAAGGCAATGATAGAGACCGTTGTTTCCAGTAAGTCCCACGGTGTCTACATGAAATGAACCAAGAAACATAAAAATGTGCTGCGTAGAACATTATTGTTCATTATCAATATCAAGGAAATAAAAACCAACAATGGCTCTACCTATTTACATACGAAGTCTGATTTCAGTTTTTTAAACCTGTGTCCTTGTGTGTGAAGGTGTGAGTGGCAAATGATTGCAATAATGTGACCGTATTTTAACTTACTATATTTTGAATTTTTACACACAGATTTTTTTTTATTTTTTTTATTTTTTTTATTATGTATACAGTATTCTGTCTACATGTATACTTACAGGCCAGAAGAGGGTGCCAGATCTCATTACAGATGGTTGTGAGCCACCATGTGGTTTCTGGGATTGAACTCAGGACCTCTGGAAGAACAGTCAGTGCTCTTAACCGCTGAGCCATCTCTCCAGCCCCTACACACAGAATTTAACAGTTTCTAGACCCAAGGAGGGGAAAGACACTTCTGAAAGGAAAACTATAAGTCTTTTGGGCTATTAAAAAAGAAGAAGAAGAAGAAAACTATTCTAATGTGAGAATAAAAAAAACCATACTTATTATTTATCTCTGTGTTTGTTTGTTTTGATGTTTTGAAACAGAGTCTTGCTATATAAACCTAACTGCCCTGGGACTGCTATGTGGACCAAGTAAACTTTGAACTTGTGGCAATTCCCCTGCTTCTGAATCGTCGGTGCTAGCCTTAGAGGGTGAGTGACCATACCCAGCTCAAAATACTCTTACTTTGACGTCAGCTTAGTGATGGAAGGTACTGTCTCCATTTCTTCCCTCTGAAATGTCTGGAACATAGTAGATGCAGTTAGTATTTGACAAGAAACAAGCTGGTAGCTGGCACTTCCCTTCCTCCCTTGATCACGGTATCATGTGTCAACCTAGGGCACCCCTCTCCTACCTCTTCAAAGGAATGGATTTCAGCAGCTGCCTTTTCAAAATTGCTGAACACCTGGACAGTGATGAACTGGCCGCCCTCAAGTTCCTGTGTTTGAACCACATCCCGCAGAGGAAGCAGGAGCCCATCAAGGATGCCCTGATGCTATTTCAGGGACTGCAGGAAAGGGGACTGTTGGAGGAAGGCAATCTGTCCTTCCTGAAGGAGCTGCTTTTCCTCATCAATCGGCTGGACCTGCTGACCAAGTTCCTAAACACCAGCAAGGAGGAGATGGTGAGGGAGCTGCAGGTTCTAGACAGAGCCCAGGTTTCTCCCTACAGGTGGGTAGAAATGCTGTGTGTGGGGGTGGGGGGGGCGGGGAGCTGGGAAGCATGGACTGAAGGGACTGTGGGTGCTGCTGCTGGGGTCCACATTGTGAAGTGACTCGTAAGACTCTGGGCTAAATATATGATTCAGAGAAAAATGCTAAAGCTGTAAAAACAATTTTTTTTTTTATTATGCAGTATGGCACAGAAAAGGGAGTACTGGGGAGGAGAAAGGATTTGGCTTCGGAAGGATGAGGCAGGCAGATGTGTGTGTGTGTGGATATGATCAAAGCCCTATGTGTACGTTTCTTTCCTGTGGCTGTGGTAAAATATCTTGACCAAAATTAGTTTATAGAAGAGTACAGTTGGTCTTTCTCATCAGACCTTTTTTTTGACCACCAGCCCCCAATCATGACATGGAGACTTATTAATTATAAAAGCTTAGCCTTTAGCTTAGGCTTGTTCCCACTAGCTCTTACAACTTAAATTAACCTGTTTCTATTAATCTAGGCTCTGCCATTTTTTTTAAGCTCTCCATTCTGTACATTTGACTTCCTCCAGCTTTTTATTAAACCAATCAGGTGCCTTAGGCAGGGGAGGCAAAACAGAGACACATCTTCAAGTAGTATAAACAAGTATACTGCAACATTTCTCTTTTTTGTCTAAATAAAAAGGAAAGGTTTAAACTCTAACACAGTAAAACTGTATACAGTCAGAACAATTACCAAGTAAGGATTATATTCACAATATCCAGTCCATTGTATTTGGCAAATTTGAAGAAAACCCTCTATTATTTATCCTATCTTGATGAATACAAAGTTTTTACCTAAACCACTTACGATCATAACTTGTATTACTAGCCTAAAAATATCCTTTTAGACCTTAAAACATTTTCTTAAATAAACAACTTAAGCTTTTATGTCTCTCAACCTTTATAAACTTTACATCTTTTTTGTAAGTTTCTCTTTTGAATTTGGTAACAAAGAAAGCCGTAAAATTCTATCTAGTCTTCAACTCCACCAGAGACCTGTGAAGGATAAAATATTACCTGGGTAAACAGGAAGTGTGGAGCAAACAACTTCCAAAACTATAGAAATGACAGAGACATCTGACTGCCTGGACAGTCACCCAAGTTTCCTTTGCAATGTTGGGGTATCCATCTTCAGCCTACAGGCCTAGAATATCTGACAGACTTTTCTGTGAAGCAGGAATTTTTGAAGGACTGTCCTACCTTGTCTTGGCAAAGTTCAGCAGTCACTTTCTTTTGTGTCCCGCTTGTCCAATTTGGACAGCACACTGTTAGCAGTTGAGGCAAGGGCAGTTTCTTGCCCAGTGACTAACTTTACCATAAATGAAAGCAAACTCCACATGGAGGTTCTTTGATGCCCATCATCTTCACTGAAGTAGATTGGTGCTGCCAGGAGCAGATGTGTCTCACTGTCATGAAAAGCCTTATGTTATTAAAACATCTTAAATGCCATATTCTGTAGGTCTCTGAAGTGTTTGAAGACCATCTATCTAAAATATATCTGTTTCACCTTGAAAACAAACCTAACATGACTACAAGTTTGATTTTTATAGATGGCTAATTACTAACCTGTATTTCTTAATTATCCTAAATAATTTATAAATAATAGCTTTCAAACACTAGAACTTTACATTATATTTTAAAATGAACTGCATAGGTACAATATCTTACAGTATGTTGAAACAAAAATAACCTTAAATTTGTATCAATATATAAACACACCTTAAACAAGAGTAGAAATATATGTAAATATGTTATAACAAAATAACCTTAAATTTGTATCAATATACAAAAATCTATATAAATGTAAAATATTTGAGATTAATAGTTTTTTTTAGGTTAAAAGTAGATTCAATAATCTACCCTTTTATTCTACTATTCCTATATCCCCCCTTTTTTTCTTTTCAGAAAGAGATCCCTAAATCTAATCTCCTTTGCTTAGTTTTTTTCCCTGACCATGATCAATAACAACTTGCAACTAACTCCACTAAACAAGGACAGACATCCATAACCCATCAAATGGCCAAAAACCACCCACCCCACCTCTTGGGAATGTGGGCGTTGTGTTCTTAAAGTTACTTCCTGTTGTCAGGGGGTGATGGCATCTTTAGGGTATCCTGAGAAAATTGGGATAATGGTCAAGTCCTGGGAGAACTAGCTGTTGACCAGTCTCTGTGTAATGGGAATGTGCAGGGCTTATCTGAAGTCCTGGCCGGAGTCGTCTGTGAGGTTGGACCATCTCAGCTAGCAGCTTTGAAGTTGTAATGAATGGAGATTGTTGAGGAAACTATAACAGAAGCAATCTGAGAGGCTGGATCACTTGGGCTACTTGTCTTCATTGGTAGCTGGTCATTTTTTATTTTTTTCTGAAAACATACAAACTTGTAAAGGTAATATACATATCTTTATTAACACAAGTATATAATGTGTGGTGTGTACAAACCATCTAAAGATGATTCTCTGTTCTGTGATTGAGCAGATGAAAGACATCTGTCAACTTTGTAAGTCCCTCTGGATTACATAACCAAACTGTAATATAAATCTCCGTCCATGCTATATGAAAGGATGGCATGTAATAATAAGTCATAAGGACTCTGTAGCTAAGATTTATCATGTCTCATCCAGTCTCAGAGCTGTACCCATATAGAGGGACCAGCACATATATCATCTGTCTTGTAGTTTTTCTTGGTTTCTTCTTTTATGTCTATAGTCAAGATTTGCAGGAGGTCTCCCTCGGTCAAATCTGACCTTTATTAATTTTGAAGAAATCCATAGCTTTTCAATTTCTGTGGAAACAAAGGCATAACCTCTCTCTCAACACAACACATTTCCTGACTTCCATTCTGAAGTGAAAACATCTTTAAAATATATAGGCTGGTTCAATTTAGCAGTTTCCATAATTTAATGTCTCTTAGCAGCTGTTGTTTTTTGCTCATTAGTATTTAAAAAATTTAAAGTTAACAAAGCGTTATATGGGGTCCAAATGTCCTGTGTTAGAATATTTCCCATCCTTACATGGCTTATTCTTTTTATATTACTTTATTCTTTCTTTAAAGACTTTATTATTTTTAAACTTTATTTTTTTCTATGACTGTCTGTACCCATTTTCTTTTTTCTTTAGCACCTAAACACATTTTTAAGCATACTGTACCTGTTCAGAGGTTTTCTCAGCCTAGATTTGGCCGTGTGTGTGTGTGTGTGTGTGTGTGTGTGTCTGTCTGTCTGTCTGCAGTTTCTCTGATCAAGTGAGCCAAACCTTAAACCGCTGGGCCACCTGCCACAGGGCTCCACGTAGCACATGGCACTGGCAGCTGGCTCTGCCCATTTTGGGTGGAGGAGAGCCAAGCCTCATGCCTGTGCCCCCCCTTCCCCTGGAACCGCATCTATCAGCCCCAGCTATGGTAAGTTTCTGGGCCTGCACTGTGGTAGTTGTCTCCGTCTAGTTCCCCCTTCTATCTAGTAGAGCACCATTCAAGTGCTCAGCTGCACAGCAGAGCCTCTATATGCGCAAGCACCGGGATTGCACAGGAGACTGCCGTTATTGGCAAACTGTGTCTGGCTCTGTGTTCAGAACCTTTTTCAGCTTTCTCAGGCCCTTTCTCAGTGCCATGCCGTGCGTTGGACACCAAATGTGGTTGGTCTTTGTCGTCAGACCTTTTTTTGGACCCCCAACCCACAAATAATAACACAGAGACTTATTAATTATGAAAGCTTGGCTTTTGGCTTAGGCGTGTTCCCAATAAGCTCTTAAATAACTTGAAATCTGTTTCTATTAATCTACATTCTGTCACTTTGGCTTTTTACCTCTCCTCCATTCTGTATCTCCTATTTCCTCCATGTCTGGCTGGTATCCCCTGCAAGCCTAGATTCATGCAAACCCCCTAGCTATTGGCCATTCAGCTCTTTATTAAACCAATCAGGTGCCTTAGGCAGGTAAGGCAAAACACAGACACATCTTCACACAGTGTAAACAAATCCCACAACAGAAGAGTGTATTTTAAGCCGGCAGTGGTGGTACACGCCTTTAATCCCAGCACTCGGGAGGCGGAGGCAGAGGCAGGCGGATCTTTGTGAGTTCAAGGCCAGCCTGGTCTACAAAGCGAGATCCAGGAAAGGCGCAAAGCTACACAGAGAAACCTTGTCTCGAAAAACCAAAAAAAAAAAAAAAAAAAAAAAAAAAGAAGAGTATATTTTAGATTATAGTTCCAGGAGGCAGATTATAGCATGGCCCCAAGCTGGCACTGGGCAGGACCAGGAAGCTTAGAACTCACATCTCCCCTGCACACAGGAAACAGGAAGTGTGACCAGCAAGTGAGGCAAGGTTATAAACTCCCAAAGCTTGTCCTTACTGATGTACTTCCTCCTGCAGGGCTCTACACTCTAAAAGTTCCGCTGCCTCTCCAGACAAGGGACCAAGTGTACAAAAGTCTGTGAAGGATACATCTCATTCAAACCACCACAAGTCAATACCCACAATTCCGTCTGTTACAATGTGTTACATTAGATGCAAACTCATGTATCAATGTGTGACTACTTACAAAGTTATTAAGTTTACCAGGGAAAAGGACAACAAGGAGGCATTCTAAGAGCGCCTCAGTCTACTCCAAGAAAGGAACCCCCGCCCCAAACTGCCCCTGGGTGGGGCAAGGGGAGCAGAAATGGAGAACTCTGGAGGCGTGCTCACTTTCAGCCATGTTTTCTTACCTGCTGAAATAAGCCGTGAATACTTGATCCCCTTACCTGTGCCTCATGGTAAATTCTTTTCCTCAGGGACATAAGAACCGAGACTACTGCCCTGGTTTAATAAGAAGGCAGAGTCACCCATCCGTGACACTCATCTTGGTGGCTCCTGCTTCCTGACAACCGAGACATGTGTTTACTTGTCTCTGGTTAGGGCCTCACTGCTTCCCACACCGACCACCTCTCCCACCTGCTCATGCATGCATCTAGAACCTCTCCGTGGCTTCACTGCGTGGATGACAGGGTTCTCCCGTGCGGCCTGGCCCTCCAGACTGCTTCGTTCCTGTAAGCCCAGCTGAACTCTAGTCCTGCACTGTCTTTGGAGAACAGGCCATGTGTACTAGTTATGTTTCTTGGTGCTGTGACAAAAGCAATCTAAAGAAAGAAGTGTTTATTTTGGCTTATAATTTAATCAATCATGATGTAGCCATGGCGACAGGAGCCGGGGTAGCAGGCTGCTCGTGTTGTATCTGCAGTCAGGAGGCAGAGAGAGACGAAAAGCTGGTGATCATCTCATTTTCCTCTTCATGCTGTCTGGGACTATGGCCCCCCTAAGGGTGCCAGGCTTGTCCTACTTCAGGGAGTCCAATCTAAAAACCCCCTTACAGACCTGCCCAGAGACCCATCTTCTCAGTCATTCCAGATCCCTTCGGCATTGTGAAACTCAACTTCTCCCCACCCTAGGGAGAGCGGTAACTGTGAGCTCTGGAAACAAGCTCCACGCGGTTACAAGGTCATGGTTCTGTGACAAGGTTTTAAAATAGAACACTTTGTCCCCTTCTCCTTTTCAAGGTGCCTTGTGCTCAGCGGTCCTTGAAGTGAGTTTTAGTTCTTCTCTTACAATATTTCTTTTTTTAAGGTTTATCATGTGTACAGTGTTCTGCCTGCAGGCCAGAAGAGGTTGCTGGGAATTGAACTCGGGACCTCTGGAAGAGCAGCCAGTGCTCTTAACCGCTGAGCCATCTCTCCAGCCCCACATTTCTATTTAAGCCTTGCAATAGCCTTCCTTGTCATCACTCCTGGTTTGTAGTAACGTTGGCATGGGAGAGCCTCATAGGCAGCCTTGGCAGCACGCTTTCCCTGTTATACGGCTTCCTACTTCAGGCTTGCCTGTTCTGATATTGACCCTGGGTGTGCTATTTTCCTAGGGCCGTCGTAATAAAGTATCACAAACTGAGTGTTTAAAACATTAACGTAGCCCCATGTGGTGGCACACACCTTTAATCCCAGCACTTGGGAGGCCGAGGTAGTCAGATGGATCTCTGAATTTGAGGCCAGCCTGGTCTACAGAGCGAGTTCTAGGACAGCCAGGGCTGCACAGAGAAACCCTGCCTTGAAAAAACAAAATCAGAAATCTGGGTGCTAACAGGATTGGCTTGTCTTTGGAGATCTGAGGAACAGTGGGCTTCCGGCCTCCGGTTCCTGTCTTACAGATGTTCTCTCTAAGCTGCTGGTCTCGATGTTTCCTTTTTCTTATTAGGATACCAGACATTGGGTATCCTAATATCCTCACAGTCTAGCTATACAGTGACTTCTGAGGGGACTAATGGGTATCAGTCAGCCAGGGATGCTGTATTGTTCAGGCTTGCTAGAATTGTGAATTTTATAAGAAGTTTGTTTATTAAGGCACCTATTCATCATAAAAAATGATGGCCCCAGAACTAGGAAAGTCAGGGTGTATGTGTGTGTGTCCTCAACTTCTGCCACGTTCTTGGGCTCTTAAAAGTTCCTGCCCTGTGAACTAGGCTGAGGCCACAGTGCCAGACAGTGTTCATCACCCTCCTAGTGCAGTATCTTAAGTCCCCCGTCCAGGACAGGAACTGTCAAAGACCTAACCTCTCTGATCGCACACAGAAGGGTCAGCAAAGGGTCACCACTGAATGCTTGTTCACCATTGTCTAATAGGAGCCAGGAGAATAAAAAATACACATGTGAGGTGACTTACCACCATAAGGAAACTCAAGGTATTTTGTTTTCAGATTAAAACTTCTGCCTCTACAGTGTCTGAGGAACTATTCCAGTTTGTTACTAATAATGTTAATGAAGCCTGTGGGTCTCAATAATGAGGAAGATAAAGGGACTGTTGTGTGATACAACTTTTCCTGGGGAGACACAACACACATGTCTGCTCACCCTAGATAGGGAACAGACCAAAATACAGATACCACCAGAGTCCAACTTGGTGAACCAATAGTTTCATTGGGGTGACTTACAGGAATGTGGGTGGGGGTTTATTTACAGGAATGTGGGTAAGGGGTTAGTCACAGGAACATGGGTGAGGGGTCACTTACAGGAATGTGGGTGAGGGTTTACTTACAGGAGCAGAAATGATTCAAAGACAACTGCATCACCAAAGCTCACTCCAGCACAGTGACAGCTCACAAAGCTGGGAACCTGGAGCTCAGCGCACAGCCTGCAGGCCGCTCAACAGGTTACAGTGTCCTCTCCAGGTGCCTCAGTTGGTCTAAACCTTTCAGGCGGCCCAGCTGGTTTCTGCTTCTTCCAGGCAGCTGGTCTAGTCTAGGAGTCTTTGAAGCTAAGCTTTCTTCAGCTTGAAACGGATGTTCAGCTTTTATTGCTTACCCTGGCATGGAGTGACTAAGTGAACCTGGTCAGTTTCAGGGACTTCCTGAAGCTATTTTGAGTTGCTTACTTTCCTGCTTAAGGAGCTTCCCTGCTGGATAGAATGTTTCGATCTTGAGGAAACTGTTACACAACAGGGACAGGATGTACTAAAGTTAAAAGAGCCACAGTAGCTTTGGGCTGGACCAATCTTGGCCAAACTGAGAATGCTTTAGGGAAGTATTTCTGGAATAGAGATTTCTTGAGATGATGGTAATACGAAGTATCTTCTGTTTCTATACTGTTTCTTTTTCCGGAATTTTATTTTCTAACTCGACTTGGAAACCAGCATATTTGCCTATTAAAGTTATTTTCCTTTACACAATACTGTTGAAAGTTTTGCTGACATTTTTTTTTTTTTTGCAAAAAGTTTAAAGACTTACTTATTTTTATTTTTAATTACTTGTCGGTGTTTGGGTATGTGTATGCGAGGACAGGTGCCCTCAGAGGCCGGAAACCTCACCTCTCCTGCAACTGGAGTTACAGCTGGTTGTGAGCTGCCTGACTTGGATAACCAGAACTGAACTCTGGTCCTCTGCAAGAGTATCATGTGCTCTCAGCAGCTGAGCTATGTCTTCATCCCAAGTTTTACTGACTTCTAAAACATTCTTTTGTTTATTCATTTGGCCAGCATTTTCCAAGGTCTTAAATGTGCCCAGAAATAACAATACTTCTGTGGTGGTTTGAGAGAAAATGGCCCCCAATGGGAGATGTGGCTTTGTTGGAGTAGGTGTGGCTTTGTTGGAGGAAATGTGTCACTATGGGGGTGGGCTTTGAGATTTGCTATGCTTCCGCTACACCCAGTAACACAGTTCACTTCCTGTTACCTGTGGATCAAGATGTAGAACTCTCAGCTCCTTCTCCAGCACCATGTCTGCCTGCATGCTGCCATGTCCCACCATGAGGCTAATGGACTGAATCTCTGAACTGTGAGCCAACCCCAATGAAATGCTTTCTTTATAAGAGTTGCCGTGACCATGGTGTCTCTTCACAGCAATAGAAACCCTAACTAAGACAGCTTCTATCACTTACTGAACTCTTAGTGTGCTTTCATGCGCTGCCTAACCGTTTGGGCAATGATGGATTGTGTATGTGTTGTTGGTCCTGGGAGGTTATGCTACCTCACTAGTGATGTCATAGAACTCTTAGTTTAAGAGTACATTGTGATGTTCACAAAATGAAGAAATCACTTGATGAGGATCTCAGAACGGGCACCCACCTTGAGGTGACATGTGACTGTAGTCCATGGAAACTTACGTAATTCACACCTGTCTGTGATGTAGACATACATTTATCTTCCATCCTACAGATGAGCAAAAAAATGTGTAACATGCCTAAAGTTACAGAATTCAAAGATGGTGGGACCCAGAGATATAACAAGGGTAATCGGGAGGCCTCTGGCCTCAAACACTGCACCTCACAAATCTCATGTTAATAGAAATGAAAAGGGCATGGTCCAGGCTGTCAGAGGACTTGGGTGGTTTCTGAACAGCCTGTTGTAATATGTGAGTTATCTTTCTTGTGGGAAACGAATGAAGGTTCAGTGAGAGAAAAGAGCCCTGAGGATGCTTGGGCAGCATGTGATTGCAGGGGCAGTGGACATGTGGACATGTGCAGCCGGACAAGGGAATCTAGGGTGGAAAGAACACAGGGCAGTTGGTTGTGCTGAGAGCTTCAGAACCTTGGTATTGGCGAGAGTGGAGGTGTGTGTGTGTGCATGTGTATGTGTGCGTGCGTGTGTGTGTGTGTGTGTGTGTGTGTGTGTGTGTGTGTGTGTGTGTGTGTGTTCAGAGTCCCTTGTATTCTAGAACCCATTGTTCAGCCTTTTTCCTGAAGGACATGGCTGGGACACTGATCAGGTCTTAGAAGGGGATCAGCTCTGCTGTGCATTGTGGAGAATATAATTCCCCCAAATCATCATCCCACCTGGATCTTGATTTTTATAACGACATAGGAGCAGTGTGATTCTTTTAGCCGAAGTTATTTGGAATGCAAAGGTGGTAGGACTTGGCTCAGGGTGGGCTGGTTGGCTTGACTCGGTCATCCATCGCTATCCAGCCTTCTGCTGAGGCTCATCAGTCGGGAATAGGTGGCTGTTTTAAGGAGGCCTTGGGAGCAAGGCCTGCTGGAACTCTGTGTAGTGACAGGAGAAATGATCTGGAACGTGTTTCTAAAGTGTCTCCGTTTCCCACCACAGGGTCATGCTCTTAAAGCTCTCGGAAGATGTAGTCACATCAGAGTTGAAAGAGTTTAAGTTTTTTTTGGAAGAAAAGATCCCCAAATATAAGCTGCATGATAACACGGTAAGAAGACCTGGTATGTCCTCGAGATGGGTCATCAGCGGGGGTCCTGAGACCAGAGGGGCCTGTTCTGCCAACAACAAACAGTATTCAAGGTTGTTTTTGTTTGTTGGTTAGAAACATGGTAGCATGGAGCCCAGGGTGAACCCAAACTTGCTATGTAGCCAAGGATGACAAACTTCTGATCTTCCCGCCTTCCCCTCCTGGGTGCTGGGATTACTGGCATGTGCCACCACTCCCCATTTGTGGTTCCAGGATTGAATTCTGCGCTTTTTGTATGATAGGCAAGCGCTCTTCCAACTGAGCTGTACCCCAGCCCCTGTGTTCTCACTTCTTACCCCGGGAAAATAAAGTAGCTAGGCAGGGTAGTGGTTATGGCTTTGATGCCTGTACACTGTAAAGTGCTTAGCCCCGGGGCAGAGCCAGGAACCAGAGAAGGCCAGTTGTACAGTGCCACTACACAGGGGGCCTGGCAGTGTTGCACGAATCCCAATTGGTCTTAATAAAAACCCGGAGCCTGATATCAGGGTGAAAGCTGCAAGATCATGAAAGATCATTTTGCACCCCAATAAGCCTCTCTGACGCAGCAATCCAAATCACACCAAATCAGACCGAATTAGAAAAAGCCCCGGTTTAATACGTAAAGCATTCCCGAGTGATTCTCCGGCCCCTCCCCCAAAGCAGAGACAGGGACAGGGATGAGAGACCGGAAAACCACATGTCTGCTTTCTGGGGTGCAGTTTAAATACCCTGTGGGAGTGGTCTTGAGCATCTCTGGGGGAGGAGCCGTGTTTGGAGGGACTTTCTGAGGGCCAGGGTCTGGGCAGAGAGGTGGGGCTTCCACCAGAACAGATCAGAGAAGCAGAGCAAGCCACAGCCACCCCGTCTTACCTCACCAACTCCTCAGCCTGAAAGAGTCCGAGTTCCTGTCCCTTCCTGCTTTACATTCCTTTCTCTGCCCAGCGATATCACTTTCTGTCTCAACCTTCCTAGTGCTGGGATTAAAGGTGTGTGCCACCACGGCCTGGCCTCTGTGGCTAACTCTGTGGCTTGTTCTGTCCTCTGATCTTCAGGCAAGTTTTATTTGCTAGATTACAAACAATGTATCACCATGTAGCAGGGCCAGAGAGGAAAGGTAGCCTGGGGTCACACCTCCCTCCCTTCTGCTGCCCTTGAAACTTCCCCTTTGTTTATTTATACCCCCCCCCCTCAGTGTGTGGTGTGTGTCTTTATGAGTAGGTTGTGTGATGTATGTGTCTGTGTCTACATGCTGGGTCTATTGTGTACATGTTTCTTATGTATATGTGTGGTATATGTACCTGTGTGTGTGGTGTGTACCTCTGGGTGGTTTCTCTGTTGGTCTGAGTCTATATATGTGTAGTACTGAGGTGTGTGTGTGTGTGTGTGTGTGTGTGTGTGTGTGTGTGTGTGTGTGCTGTGTGGTGTATGGTCTAATTTTGATGTATGCTTTGTCCAAGTGTATCTCTGTGCACTTGTTGTGTGTGTGTGTGATCTCTGTGTTTGGTGCATGTGTCTCTGTATATTGAGGTTAATTGAGGTTTAGAGGTGGATAAGGTACCAGGGGCAATGCCAGATATAATGCAGTCCCCAGGGCTGTCCCTTCCGTACTCCTTGTGTGGGGCCATCGATGAAGGTATCCACATACAGTTTGAGAACAAGGCCTGGGGACTGGCGACCTCTGAGATGGCTTCTCTCTCTTTCCATTTTTTATCCTTTTAGTCTAGACAACACAGAATGGCCTCCCTGCTTACTGTCAACTCGGAGAGATCAGCACGTGCTCAGAGGTTGGGGGGGGGGGTCTACCTGGGAAATAAGGCTGGGCCCTTGCTTTGGAAGGAGTGGAATTGAGGAAACAAAACCCTAACCCTCAGGCCTGTGCACCTGTCTGTCCCCTTGCTTTCTCCTCCCCAGAGCTTGCTTGACATTTTCGTGGAAATGGAGAAGAGGCTCATCCTGTCGGAAGACAACTTGGACGCCCTGAAGTTGATCTGTTTCCGGATCAAAAAGAGCCTGCTGGGGAGGATCAAGGACTATGAACTATCCAGCAGAGGTAGATAGATAGCCAATGGCTGCGAGTTGGCAAAGCCCTCGGAGTCACGGCTGTTTCTGATCAAGTTCTTCTTTTTTAACTCAGGGAGAAGCGTGAGCCTTGAGGGGGCGGCAGATCTGCCAGTTTCCTTTTCGGATGGTAATGCTTACAGATACGTTTCTTAGATGCCAAGCTGCTGGGTTTCCTCATGCCCTCTTTCCCCGCCTTCTGCCACGTCCTAATATCAGGACAACAGTTCAGTCGTCACTTGTCACCTCTGCTGCTCTCTGAAAGACGAGAAGAATTTGCAAAAGCCCCATGGGAGTATTTGAAATGAGCACACAGGCCGGGTAGTGGCGCACGCCTTTAATCCCAGCACTCCAGAGGCAGAGGCAGGCGGATCTCTGTGAGTTCGAGGCCAGCCTGGGCTACAGAGTGAGTTCTAGGAAAGGCACCAAAGCTGCACAGAGAAACCCTGTTTCAAAAAACAAAAAACAAACAAAAAAAGAAATGAGCACACTGTTATTTTATAGGAGGGTCTTAACTCTTTTCTGGCTGTGTCTGCTTTTACTTAGAGATGTGGGTAGCTAGATTCAAAGGATTTCCCAGAACATTCTTTTGTTTTGTTTTGTTTGAGACAGCGTCTTTCTACATAGCCTTGGCTGTCTTGGAACTCTCTGTGTAGACCAGGCTGGCCTTGAAATCACAGAAATCAGTCTGTTTCTGCCTCAAGTGCTGGGATCAAAGGCATGTGCTATACTATGCCTGATTTTTTTTTCCAGAACTTTCTTGATCAAGGTTCTCGGCTATGTGAGAGGCTTCTTGGCCAAGTGTTCATAGTCCTTCTCTATCGCCGGTGAAGTCCAGGCTCCCACTGCACCTGAATTCCTTCACCATGTGCCTGCCTCAGCCTGGGATGCTCCAGCCACGTTCCTTGTCTTACCTGGGAAGGGGGCTCATCCAGAACTCTGTTTTCTTACCTAGGAAAGGTAGATGGGACCAGCAGAAGGTTTCCTTCAGTTTCTTGTTTATTTTAGACAAGGCCTCCCTATGTAGCTCTGGCTAGCCTGGAACTTGCTCTGTAGACCAGGCTGGCCTCCAAATCAGAGACTCACCTGCCTCTGCCTTCCAAGTGCTGGGTTTAAAGCCATGCACCACCATGCCTGGCTCCTTCAAATTTTTTGTTTATTTTGAAATTTCATTTATTTTCAACTATGTGTGTGTATGCATGTAGTTGCCCATGAATGCTAGAAGAGGCATCAGATCCCCTGAAACCAGAGTTACACACGATTGTGAGCACTATGTAGATGCCGGGAACTGAATTTCTGTCCTCTGCAAGAGTAGCAAATACTCTTAACTACTGAGCCGGCTCTCCAGCCCCCTCCAAATTTTTTTATTAATCAAATATTCTCATTATAAAAATTATATGTGCTCCTTTGGGGGCAATTTTTGGTTGTGAGTCCAGCCTTTAATGGCTGGTCTATCCCTCCAGCCCCTGGGGGCGATTTTTAAATTCAGAGAAGCTTAAAACAGTACCACCACCACCACTCTGAAAACATTGACACTGGTAACATCTTTCTTTTTTTAAATATTTTTATTTTATAATTAATTTCACATATCAGCCACTGGTAACATCTTTCTTATGTGATCACTGTTGTTACATTTGCTGTGTAATAATACACTCTGCTTATTCACTTTAAATTTATGTGTAAGAGCGTGTGGCTGAGTGAGCTTATGCACAGCATATTTGTGCAGGAGCCTGAAGATGTCAGAAGAGGGCATCAGATCCCCTGGAACTGGAGTTACAGCACATGTGGGTGCTGGGAACCCGTGGTCCTCTGCAATGAGTGATAAGCTCTCCACAGCTGAGCCATCTCTCCCACCCCGAGGAGCAGCCTCCTTTAGAGAGGAGTCCAAGTCACAAAGCCAGTTCCTCCCGTGTTCACGCCTGCCAGAGCCCAGCTCTTCAGTGCGTTTGAATCAGAGAACTCATCCTGACCTCCTGCTGTGATCAATGACCACAAATGAGGCAGTTTACACTTGGTCTCCAGAGCATGCTAAGTGCCCTTCCTATAAGATCTACATGTCTGAAATTTGCTCAAGGCGGTGTAGCATGAATCTTATTAATAAAATCAAACCTGAGCCAGGTATTGGGGTGAACTCTGGAAGATCAGAGAGACAGAACAAGCCACAGCTAACCTCACCTGGCCAACTTCTCAGCTGATCTTGTTTCTCAGACTGGAAGCGTCTGTGTCCTCATCCCAATGGCTCTCAGCTGAACTGCTGCTCGAAAGCCTGAATGCTTAACCAGCCAAATGCTTAACCAGTCCAAATGCTTCTAGTTTCTGGTCCTCACGCCTTATATACCTTTCTGCTTTCTACCACCACTCCCTGGGATTAAAGGCTGGCTTTCTGGGATTAAAGGCATGATGAGTCACCATGCCTGGCTGTATCCTTGAACACATGGATTTCTGCCTCTGGAATGCTGGGATTAAAGGCATGTGCTACCACTGCCTATCCTTTATGTTTAATATTGTGGCTGCTCTGTCTCTGACCCCAGATAAGTTTATTAGCATGCACAATATTTGGGGGAATACAATACCACAAGGCATTTTCAGTGTTTATTTTTAAAAAGACCGACCTTAGGGGGCCGGTGAAATGCCTTAGTAGGTGAAAGTGTTTTCCATTCAGGCCAGGTTATGTGAGTTGGATCTCTGGAACCCATATAAAGGGAAGAAAGGAACCAACTCCTCAGAGTCCTCTTTGATCTACACACACACACACACACACACACACACACACACACCACACACACACACACACACACACACACACACACACACACACACACGTGCGCTCATGTAAAATGTTTTTAAGGTCCAAGCGGTACATATTTCTTTACCAAACAACCTTTGCCACCAAGCCTCTCATTCTGGGAACTTTTCTTGGGTGCTTGCAGGGGAGAGCTGCTTTAGAATGTCCGCGGAAATGCTCGACTCCCTGGGAGAACAAGACAGCCAGCCGCAGGTACACCTCCCCTCTCCCTCTTGGGTTTGTTGGCTCCTTTAAAGATGCCAGATAAGCCAATAAGGGGTGGAGCCTTCTGGAAATCTCAAGAAATCTGGGGAAGAAAAAATCTATAAAAGAACCAGTTAAAGATGGAACCTGTCCAGTTTTCTTTGTGTTAAATCATTTATCACTGGTATGCTGTTCAGTTTGTTTATTTGTATTCTGAGACAGGGTCTCCTATAGCTCAGATTGACCTTGAACTCCTGACTCCCCTGGCTTTACTTCCCAAGGGCTGGGATTATAGGCATGGGCCGCCGCACCAGGCTCTAATTTTATTATAAGGCCAAAGGTAAAGGTGTACAGGAATTGTTGGAAGGTAGAGGGTATGTGAGACCTCCCTCCTGGTCTGGGAGCTTCAGGGGAAATGGGTGCCCGTGGGGAGGGGGTGGGGCTTCAGGAAGAGCCGCTCTGGCAGGCCTTTCCTTTTAGCCTGCCATTGCAGAGGGGTCCCTCCATTGTGTCGAGCGACAAACAGGATCTGAGCAAGTCTTAGTTTTCGTCTCAGCGAAGCCTGTAGAAAGATTTCCTTCCTAGACAGAGCTTCTATTTACAGCCTTCACTAACTCACCGAATACACTCAGCCCATTAGCCTCCCCGTGGCAGGAAGCACGGGAGACCCCGGACACTCTGAGAAAGAATATGCACTAGGGTGGGCTCCTGAGAAGATTCTCAGATCAGGAAATCAAGGATTAGTCAACATTGTGCTACAGCACGGTCCTCATCAAACAGCTAAAGATATTATGTTAATACCTTAGTAACTGCTTGTATTACAATATCTGAATAAATCTACTTAAGTAGAAATACTTAGGATAATAACAAATACTGAATATACTTTGTGCCTAATACTTTGTCATAGAAAACATTAAAAGGTGAAGGATTTGTACAGTAGGAAGAGGAACTCAAGTGTGTTACAAATGTTAACTACTAGGAGATTAGGTAAGTTGCCCAGAGTCCTAAGGTTTTACGCCATAGATGCTGGCCTTTGTCTCGCTAGCCTAGGGTCCTTTTTTGAACTTTAGGAGACAGTGTGGGCTTCCAACTAAATGCTGAGATCTCAGCCTGAAACAGCCCTAAGAGAATAACAAGAATGCAGGGCCCCTCTGATTTTTCCCTGTCGGGATCCCATAAGCACAACGTGGCCAGCTCCCTGCTCTCCAGCTACTGGGGTTCCTTTGCCCGGCTTAAGGCATCAATCAGCTTTAACCACTGAGAGACTGCACTCTGTCATGTGTGAAGGGCAAGGCCCTCAGCTGTTAGCCAAGAAAGGCAGATGAACTGAGTAGACCACAGAAAGATTCCCAAGGTCATGGAGGGACATCCTAAGAGATCACCCTTGAGTCACAAAAACTCCAGTCCCAGATGGCCCGGATGTTATCCGGCAGAAGCTCTTTTGGATGCTGAGGGAAGCTGACACACGCACTATGGTAATACGCTACGATGGCAGCAGTGATGTATAGGATGTGCAGGGTACTTAGCAGGCCCAGGCCCCCTTACTGGGCAGCTCATGAGAAGCTGTGCAAGTGGAGGGGCAGAAAGTAGCCTTTCCGGGAAACGGCCCCAAATCTGGCTGGAGCAGTGGAAGGAAGCGGCGCTTCCCCGTGAAGTTGGGCGGCGGTCCAGCCTCTTCCTGGGCAGTGTCACCTGCTGGTGTCTGGGCTTTTTGTTGACCGGCTTTTGTTTTCCAGGAATCAGACAGAATTTACCAAATGAAGAGCAAACCTCGGGGCTACTGTCTGATCTTCAACAATAATGATTTCAGCAAGGCGCGGGAGGACGTGCCCAAACTCCACACAATAAAGGACAGGAAAGGAACTAACTATGACAGAGGTACGGTCGGATCCAAAGGAGGGCACAAGTAGTGTTTATTCCCGTGGGGCTTTCTTTAATAAAAAGGAGAGAGAATGGTTATACCTAAAGGGCCCCATGATTTGAGAAAATAGAGTCATAGTTCAAGAAAATGTATCAAGCATTTTAAAATTCCTTTTATTACTATTTCCTTGTGGAGGTAAAGAACGTTCTTACATATCTGTTCTGCTTTTTTTTAATTAGATTTTAAAATCAAAGTAATATATGCATCATGATAAAATGACAGCTCTTACTAAAAGATTTATAATGGAGAGCATCAGTAAACTTAAACATTTTTAAGTTTTATTTCATTCTTTATTTACGTGTGTCTGTCTCTATGTGAGTATGCCCATGTGTGTGTGTGGATGCCCCTGGAGTCCAGGAAAGGACATCAGATCCCCTGGAGCAGGAGCTGGGAACCGAACTCCCGTCCTCTGCTAGAGCAGCAAGCGCTCTTGGCCCTTATGCCTTCTCCCCAGCCCTTAGCTTTGCTTCTAACTCAGCTAAATGAAAAGTGTTTTTGTAGAATGAATGAATCCAAAAAACTTGGCTGCGGTATCAGAATCACTGCGGGGATTTTGCTCATAAAAGCTAGTCTGTTGCAGCAGGAGTTGTGAGTGCCCGACAAAAGGCTGAGCTAGCCAGAAATGCTTTGGAGCAGCCTGTTTATGTTAATATTGAGAACTTCCAAGTTAAATGAAACAATAATTCATAATAGAAGAATTTAAAAAATAAAGGCTGGAGAAATGGTTCAGTGGTTAAGAGCACTGGCTGCTCTTCCAGAGGACTTGGGTTCAATTCCCAGCACCCACATGGCAGCTCATGATTGTAACTACAGCTCCAGGTGATCCAATGCCCTCACAGACATACATGCAGACAAAACACCAATGCATATGAAATTAAAAAATAAAAAGATTTATTTTTTAAAATATTATAAAAATGACCATAACTAAAAATATTAACAGAAGTCATGCAAACCAGCCATTTGAACTTCTGAGCCATGATTTCAGTTAATGACTTATTTCTTAAACTGAATAAAGTTTGGAAAGTTAATGTCGACTGACCATACTCATATGTAATAGTCCCTGTCTCCATGTGATTTGCTTATCTAGGCAAACTTGTTCTAAGATATTTAAAACCTTCTAAATTTAAGGCCAAAGGTCAGCATACACTGGGTATTGAAAGTAAGTTTCAACACCTCCACCTTTATTCATTCACTATTTCTTTTCTATTAAGACCATATTTGAAAGTAAACACGTTAGCACATGCCTATCATCCCAGCGCTGGGAAATTAAAAGCTACAGTGCCTTGGGAACTACTTTGTAGTCTTTTTTTTTTTCTTATCCACCTCCCATATTCTAAAGGAATTCCAAACTTTCCACAGACCCAAAGCTCTCTTCATCTTGTGATGGTTCTTCAGACCTGTAACAATCATTACACTTCAGTTTTACTCTCTCTTCCTGTTGTTAGACCATCTCCTGACAGATGATGCATATTTAGCTTTGATGGAAAGAAACCCAGAAAGGCTCCTCCAGGACTGGGAGGATAGGAATGGTTACAACAGCTGATCAAAGGTTTGAAGGCACTGTTGGACATGAAAGAGAAAGAGAGTGTCTGAAACAGCAGAGGGAGGTATGGCCTAAGTGATTATAGCAGACAGCATGGCAAAAGCAAGCTTGTTCACACCATAGAATCCTGGAAGAATTAAGGACCGGGAAGTGCAAGGTCTGGGAGAAGCAGCAAGCAACAGGTGGAGGATTCATTGAACACTTACAGAGGACCCAGTGCACCCTGCATCCGCCTCCTAGAGACCTTCGACTCCACCCTCACACAGATCAGAGAGGGCACACTCAGAAGACTAGCCAGAGAGGTTCTGGATTGGGGTACCAGGCCCAGCAAAGGGAAAAAAGAGAAAAGAGAAAGTTAGAGAGAGAGAGAGAGAGAGAGAGAGAGAGAGAGAGAGTAAAAAGAAAAAAGAAAAGTTGAAAAGAGAGAGTAAAGAACATTTAGTGTCCCAGATGCAGGAAGTCAGATTTCTAACCCAAGTTGTCCCCAGACACTGTAGATATGGATTGTCATCTACAGATAATGAGATCTGGTGATTGCCCAGTAAAAAGGGCAGCCCCTCCCCCCAACATCTAAGCAGCTGGCTGCAAAGTCTCCATGAACAACCACACTCCTAGATGAAAAGCTTTCTGTCAACGTTTTAGCTGACCAGTTAGTCAATATCACAGAAAGGAAAGGCAAACAAGAAAAAAAGACAAAAAACAAACAAACAAACAAACAAAAAAAACAGCAATGTAAATGAAACTACCACATTGTAGAGAAAAACCTTTAAAAAGCCACATGTAAGCTGGGCGGTGGTGGCACCCGGCTTTCAGTCTCCAGACTGGAAGAGCTCACGGCATCCTAGAACTTGAGAGAGAAGAGGGAGGGTCAGGGGGAAAAGCCAAATACGTGAAGCAGCTGGGCATCACAATGTCACTGAATTTCGTCACAGCGAATCTGGACGCTGAGGTCACAATGCAGGGGAAAGGGGTTTTTGGAAAGAGCGTGCTCTCTCTCTGTAGCCAAACTATCGAAAAGAACGGGGTAGAAATGAATCCTCGTGACTCAAGAACCCAGCAAACCTGCTTCTGTGCCCAGTGCCAGACCCCGACAGGGTCCAGTTAGTGGGACTGAGGGCCTCAGGCGAGGTTCTGACTCCTGCCTGCCAGAGTTTTCTCCGTCTTGGGCTGTGTGCTGGGAACTGCTGTCATACATGGTCTCCCCTTTTCCCTTTCAGATGCTTTGACTGAGACCTTTAAGGAGCTTCATTTTGAGACCGTGTCTTACCAAGACTCCACGGCAAATGAAATCCGTGAGGTTCTAGGATCCTACCAAAGCCTGGACCACAAAGACAGAGACTGCTTCATCTGCTGCATCCTCTCCCACGGAGACAAAGGCATCATCTACGGCACAGACGGGAAGGAAGCATCCATCCATGAACTGACCTCCTATTTCACTGGTTTAAAGTGCCCTTCCCTGGCTGGAAAACCCAAAATCTTTTTTATCCAGGCGTGCCAAGGGGACAGCTACCAGAGAGCTGTGCCTGTCGAGACTGACTCAGAGGAGAAGGACAGTGGTCCAGACATAGACTCCTTGTCTCAAAAGAGCTATATTCCAGATGAGGCCGACTTTCTGCTGGGGATGGCTACTGTGAAAAACTGTGTTTCCTACCGAGAGCCCACGCGTGGAACCTGGTACATCCAGTCTCTTTGCCAAAGCCTGAGGCAAAGATGTCCCCGGTGAGTCTTGCCTACTGGGTCCTTCTCGGTGTCCTGCGACCTTACTCACTGCCATAGTCAGAGCCCATTGGGAGGTGTTTATGGTTGAGATACTATGTACCAAGCAGAGAAGTACCCATGGGGAGTGTTTCGTCTCTGAATGTAACTCACAGAGCTGTGTTTTCCAGGTCGGTTGCAAAGTGGGAAAGACGGCACATATTACTCTCTTTAGTTCATAGAAGGGAAAAACTAATGTAGTTACTGAGGAGTTTCCTTTATTCAGCAACCAGGGCACCACAGAGCTGCAGAGGACGCTAACACCACTCAGTCCAGCTCTCTGTCTTGGGGCAGCAACATGACAACCCAGCTCCTTTGGGGAATCTTCCAAAACGGAAGTAATCCACTTTAACATATTTCAACTTTGTCAAAAGTCCTATGGGTCCTGGGGCTGTGGGTAAAAGATGGCTTAGTGGGTAAAAGCACTTGCTGCCAAGTCTGATGATTTGCGTTTGATCCCCAGGGCCTACATGGTGGATGAACTAACTCCTTCAAGTTGTCCTATAACTGCCACATGTATTCCATCTCTCTCTCTCTCTCTCTCTCTCTCTCTCTCTCTCTCTCTCTCTCTCTCTCTCTCTCTCTCTCTCTCACACACACACACACACACACACACACTAGTAAATACAATTTTTAAAAATTAGGAAAGAAATCCTATAATAGCTATCCAACCTTCACTCTGCTTAGCAAGCTGTGGGAAGTGGTAAAGAGCAGGGGACCCTGTGTTTCCACTAATTTGATCTGCTTTTAAGCCACAAATGTGCGACAATATCGCTAAGTCATCAGTCCATCTTCAGTTAAATTAGGGCTCCATGTTTCAGGTCCCCCACATGCACGCCCAGCTGACAGCTGAACAGTGCGGAACCCTGCTATGGGATTCTTTTAGATATGTGTCTTGTTGTTTCCGGTGTATGAAGAGTGAGAATTTCCCCACGGTATGTGGCGAGCAGACCGTAACGTCAGTGTAGTGGTTTCATTTGTAGCACGGACCATGAGTCCTGCAGGATCTGCTGGCTACACAGAGAAATGAAGAGGTTATCCACAAGTTTGCTCAGATAGTTGGTGACAGAGGGGTGGAGGGGGCGGCAGGGAGCATCTGACTCTCACTTGCCCACATTTTGGTAGAAACCTGTGGACGATTCTGTAGGCGCCGGGCTGACCTAGGCAGAGGTCATTGGGAGACGTTTTGGCATATGTGGGGCCCCGAACGACGGTCCGTGGGACACAGCGGGGAACACACATTCGCAGGGAAGGAGGTCAGTTCTGCTAGGGATGCCCGATTCCTTGTAATCAGCAGAGATCCCAGTAAAAGGCGATTCGATTCGTGTGCTCTGAGGAAACTGAGTGGCCAGGACAGCTGTGGTAGGCCTTGGCTCCGTGAGTTACGTCGGATGCCTGATGCTCTGAGGGGCAGAGGCCACGGGTGCTGTGTTCCCTGATCCCCCGACACCTTGTGTCTTTCAGAGGCGACGATATTCTCAGCATCCTGACTGGGGTGAACTACGATGTGAGCAATAAAGACGACAGGAAGAACATGGGGAAGCAGATGCCTCAGCCCATCTTCACACTACGGAAGAAGCTTTTCTTCCCTCCTAACTGACACTGACACGGTGTTGTCGTCGAAGCACTTTTTGTGTGGCGGGAGGGGGAGGTGGGCGAGTTTTAATTTATTTTTTATGATTTCTTTTATTGAGATTATAATATCGTTTGCCCCTTCCCTTTCCTCCCTTCAAACTTCCCTTCAGACTCTTCCTCGCTCTTTTTCAAATTCCTGGCTTTTTTCATTAATTGTTGTTACATGACTACACACACACACACACACATATATTATATATATATTTCTTTTTCAAAAATATAACCTGCTCAGTCTGTATGCTGTTACTTGTATGTGTGTTTTCAGGGATGACCGTCCAGTGTTGGACAGCAAATGGGTGAGCTCTTCCCTGGGAGAGACCATTTCTCCCACTCAGCATTCCGTAGTTACCTGTGGTTCTTTGTGTATGCTTGTAATTTCTTTTGAATTCCCTTTTAATTCCAAGCAAATCTCTGTTTTTGGATGTGAGTTCTACAAAGACCATGAAGACTGTACAAATCCCTGCGTATCACTGCATCATTGCAAGACTATTTATTAAAAGTTGGAATTTTTTCCCCCTCCCAAGACAGGGTTTCTGTGTAACAGCTCTGGCTGTCCTGGAACTCGCTTTGTAGACCAGGCTGACCTAGAACTCACACAGCTCCGTTTGCATCTGCCTCCAGAGTGCTGGGATTAAAGGCGTGCACCACCAACACCTGGCTCAAAAGCTGAAAAAATTTTTTTGTTTGTTTTGGTTTTTTTTCCGAGACAGGGTTTCTCTGTGTAGTTTTGGTGTCTGTCCTGGATCTCGCACTGTAGACCAGGCTGGCCTCGAACTCACAGAGATCCGCCTGGTTCTGCCTCCGGAGTGCTGGGATTAAAGATGTGTGCGCCACTGCTACCCGGCAAAAGTTGAAAATTTTAAGTCCAAAGCAGAAGCTTGATAAATTGAACATCAGTTCTAAGGAAGGTAGGTCCTCTGGACAGTTGTACCCCAACTGTGCTGGCTTCTACTCACCAACTCCATGTCTTTTTGACAGAACATTTAATTTATGTAAACGTTAGGCTCCACATCTGTAAAGTGGGAGCAATAAAATTCCTTGATCAGCAAAGCCCTTGGCACAGGCATGGTGTGTGTGCTAAATGCTCAGCCAGGATGCCAGCCATTTTACCGTGTCTTCCTAGCTGAATTCAGATACCTTGGCAACAGGGATACTTTTGTGGTTGCTGCTGTTACTGGTGGATATTGAAGCTGGGAGAATGTTGGTTGTGATGTGTAGGTTCGTGTGCCCTGGAACAAATCGTGAACAGAGACAAGGGCAGTTTGCAAGCTAGGATATACTTCCAGGCCAGCTAGCTGGTGGGTCACCTGGGAAGGGGGTTCTCACGTACATGCGCGCAGTGTCAAGAATGACTTAGGGAGAGGGATGACTTTCAGGTTGGATTTTTTCATATTCTAACAAAAGCACAACGAAAAACTTTACAACCCTTTCCTGGACAAAACAGGGCAGTTGCACATACGGACTCACAACTCCTGTGACAGCATACACAAGTGCTTGCACGCTCAAGCCAGACAAAATCCCAGCATGGAGGTGGGGAGGAGGGCGGGCGTGAAGACCTCTTAACATCTGATAGCCGCTGGGAAGGGGAGAGTTGTTTGTGTTTGTTTTTAAATGGTATGACCCCTGTGTGTTTTTAAATCACACCTTCGAGGCAGGTCCCACTCTCAAGAATAGTTGGGCAAAACAAATTGGATTCCGTGGGTTTACAAAAAGAAAACCGGAAGCTGGGTGGGTGAGAAAGTGAGATAGGAGAGAGTGGATCTGGGGCAAGTTGGGGAGGTGGGTGAAGATCAGATGCACTAGGAAATTCCCAATTAATTAAGTAGTTTTTTTTCCCTGTGCAATATGTGATTCCTCCAGGTTAGTCTTCATTTGCGGACACTAGTTCTTTTTTTTTTTTTTTTTTTTTTTTTTTGTTTGTTTTTTTGTTTTTCGAGACAGGGTTTCTCTTTGTAGCTTTGCGCCTTTCCTGGAACTCACTTGGTAGCCCAAGCTGGCCTCGAACTCACAGAGATCCGCCTGGCTCTGCCTCCCGAGTGCTGGGATTAAAGGCGTGCGCCACCACCGCCCGGCGGACACTAGTTCTGAAAGTTTCTTTCCCCAGGTTAATTGCCTGATCCAGTGAAAGCCCTTCAGATAGAGAGCTGTTAGGGAACGTGTGTGGTGATTGAAAAAGCTCTCTCGGTTTTTGGAGGGAGAAACTTTAAAAATACTTACATGGCTAAGTTTACTTGGTGCAGTTAGTAATTAAACTTGACTAGGATGAGGAGGTGGCTCCGTGGTTAAAGTTTTGCCAAACAAGTCTGAGGACCTGAGTTCAGATCCCTAGGGCCCGTGTAAATGTTGACAGGCATGTTGACCCTCCTGTAATTCCAGTGCTTGGAGACGAGATCCCTGGAGCAAGCTGTGTAGCCAGACTAGCAGTCCTCAGTAGGCTCTGGGTTCACCTAAGAGACCCTGCCTCAGTGATGAAGGTGGAGAGTGACTGAGGCAGACCACACGTGTGCATGCAAAAGCATGTGCACCCTCACACATGCTTTATGCACATGAACATGCATGCAAGCACCTCCTATATGCATACACACGAGAAAAAGCTAAACTTACCAATTTTAATATTGCTGTTATATCCTCAATAAATATATGTAATGCTCATGAAAATGTGGAAATGAGGGCTGGTGAGATGGCTCATTGGGTAAAGGGGCTTGCTGCCAAGACTGGTGACATGGTTTGATCTGTGAGACCAACCAGTAGAAGGAGAGAACTGACTCCCCCGAGTTACCTTCTGAGCTCATAGCACGCTCTCTCTCATACACATAACACATGAACGGATGAACAGATGTAAACACATTTTAAGTGAAAATGAGGCCCTTGTGGTGGACCACAACCAAACACTTGAGAGGTAGAGGCAGGAGGATTGGGAATTTAGTATCGTCCTCAGCTACAAAATGAGTTTGAGGCCAGCCTGGTCTACATGAGACCCTGTTTCAAAAATAAAAAAGGAAGAGGAGTATATGATTTTTGTTGGTTTTCTAGGTAACTTACAAGTTTTAATGTTGGTCCATCAGAAAATTCTATTTTTTCTTTCTGGAAGTCTTTTTGGTTTTTTGAGATAGGATTTTACTGTGTAACAGCCCTGGCCATCCTGGAATTCACTCTGTAGACCAGACTGGCCTTGAACTCAAGAGATCCGCCTGCTTCTGCCTCCTGAGTGCTGGGATTAAAGGCGTGCGCCACCACTGCCTGACTTCTGGAAGTCTTTATAAAATAAGATTTTTAAATGCTTTACAGATAATATTAAAAGAAAACTCCAAAAAAGGATGTTGGGCGTCAAAGAAACTCCATATGGGGTTTGCTTTCTTTGTGGCAAAAGCTAGCCATTTGGGCAAGAAAATGCCCTTGCCTTGACTGCTGACAGTAAATACACTGTCCGATCTGGACACGCAGGACACAAAGGGAAGTGACTGCTGAACTTTGCCAAGACAGGGTAGGACAGTCCTTCAAAATTTCTTCCTTCAGAGAAAAGTTTGTCAGATATCCTAGGCCTGTAGGCCGAAGATGGATGCCGCAATGTTGCGGAAGAACTTCGGGTGACTGTCTAGGCAGCCAGCTGTTTCTGTCATTTCTCATAATTTTGGAAGTTGCTTGCTACGCACGTCCTGCTTACTCAGGTAATATTATTTCCTTCTCAGGTCTTTGATGGGGTTGAAGACTAGACAGTTACAGTTACAGTACTCCTGAATCATGGCAAAAGGTATATTGGGTACAAAAGTTTGGACTCTTCAGGAGAGGACAGCTAATGGAGTAGTCTCTCTTAAATTTGCCAATTACCAGCCACTAGATTAGACATAGAGGTCAGGCAGTGGTGGCACATACCTTTAATCTTATCACTCAGGAGGCAGAGATCTGTCTGGATCTCTGTGAGTTTAAGGCCACACTGGAAACAGAGCCAGGTAGTGGTGGCACACGCCTTTAATCCCAGGAAGTGATGTCTGGGCAGAGAAAGGTATATGAGGCGTGAGGAAACAGGAACTCACTCTTGAGACTGAGGATTTTGTAGAGGTAAGAACTAGTGGCTGGCTGTTCTGCTTCTCTGATCTTTCAGCTTCCACTCTGATAACTGGCTCTGTGTTTTTTATTAAAAAACCATCTAAGATTTGAACAACAGACTGGACATTGAGAATGTATTTCTTACTTGATAATTGTTCTTGTTGTATGTAGTTTCATTTTTGTTAAGATATTACCTTTCCTTTGTATCTGGACAATACTTGATAATTCTTATTGTATATAGTTCTACTATATTAGAGTTAGAACGTTTCTTTTTTAATTAGACAAAAAAGGGGGAAATGTTAAGGGAATTCTGTTCATGTCGCTCAGTCCGTTATCCAATTAAAAAGGGCGTTTAGTCTGAGAGGCGGGGCTTATGCTAGGCAGGGCCACAAGGCACAAGGTTTTCAAGCCTGGACGAGAGTGGTAGCAGGTGTTTTCGCGGTTGATTCACCTCAGGTTTTTATCTTTAACATTTGTCCACAAGGTTTGTTTTTTAATAAACGGTAAAAGAAATCTTAACATGAAATTCTCACAAATTTACAAAAAGTAAAGAAAGCAGTAGCAGGGCAAAGCCATGTGTCCCCCCATCCCACTTCAGTAGCTGTCCCATGACCTGTCCTCACCAACTGTATCCCTGCCTGCCTACCTCAGGTGGATTGGCTGGAGTCCCATTAGAGTGGAATATTTTTACATCTGTATATTTTAGAGACCCAAGTGTCTCTAAAGATGAGGCACTTTTTAGATAGCTAGAGCCTTTATAAACATCAAATAACAGTATTCAGAATCTCCCAGTCTTCTTGCACTTTGGTAGTTTGATCTATATCTTGAGTTTCGTTTGTATTTCAAATTCCATATTAATGTATAAATTTTTCTGTATTTTTCACATACCTTTTAAAAAGAAACTGAGTTGTTTGTCCTATGATTTGTTCTTTAGTATATATTTTATTCAATTTGTGTTGATAGAATTATGTATTTTTCTGTTCCCTCTTAAATAAACTGTGAGAAAGAAAAGCTGCTTTTAAACAGTAGGACAAACTGTAAATTGACCTTACTGTTTCTAGAGGATGCTTCTGTTTGCCTGTGCTTTGTTTCTGTCTTTTGTTTGCTTGACAAATGGCACGTTCACATGTGGGAAACATTCGGCCACTAGTATTGGCTTCAACCACTGTTGAACACTCATTGTCGGTACTTAAAAGGAGCACCTCCACATAAAAACCAGGATTTGTGTTTTAGATCATGGTGACCCCGTGCACCCAAACGGCAGGCAATCCAGTAAGTCTAAGAAGTGTCATGGTCAGATACGGATGCTGTGGCTCACCTCGGTTTGCCTCTAGTCTCCACTGAGGCTTCCACATGCTGCCTGTGAGATGGGTTCCCTTGTGTCCACCCCACGTCCATGTACATGTTGCCTGCTCTGCGGATGTTTGGATTCTTGTGATGGTCAGGGATAGGGTAAATCATCACTCACTCTTCTCAAGTCACTGGGCTAAGGAATGTGATATTTCTTCTCAGAGAAGAAATTTTTTTTGGAATGAAAGCAATGAATTGTCTTGCTTGCTATTTGCCCTCGGGGGACAAGAGTCACACCTCAAAAATGCAGCATTTAATAAGAAGTCTCTTCAAACCAGTCTCCAAAATACATAAAAAGCAGAAAAGAAGATAGCGTACGACCCACAGAAGGTCCAAATCCAGGACAGAGGACATCCGTTTTCATAGAAGAGTCACGATATAATTGAGATAAGAATTCAAACATTTCTAATCATTCTGAAGAAAGCAAATTGTAAAAAAAGACAAAAAATAAAGCCATAACACAACCCATCTGCATCTCTCCAGAAAACCTTGCTGGAGTCCACAGCTCCACAGGGCGGCGGCAAGGCGGCTGCTCCAGCCGCGGAGCACAGTTCCTCATCTACCACGCTTACTTCCTGTTGCTGCTGGGTTCAGGAAAGTCAGACTCATACACACTAGGAGTAGCAGAGGCCGACTTCTCAGATCTTTCTTCAGACATGTCCTCGTTCTTGATCTTCTGCCTGTAAAAAGGATGGTGCATCACTGTAGCCTCAAAGGGCAGAGGGGATGTAGGGTATTTGCGGAGAAATGTGGCTTTCTTCCCGCCCGAGGAAGCAGCCTCTCATCACGCTGTTGCTTTAAATTTGGTGAAACGTGGTGTTTGGGTGATCATATTCCCAATGGAAACTGTTGGGTAACTTATCTTCTGTCTTGGTGGTTTAAGAGGGGCTGGAGAGATAGCTCAGTGGTTGCACTGAATGTTCTTCCAGAGGACCTGGGTTCAATTCCCAGCACCCACACAGTAGCTTACAATTGTCTGTAACTCCAGTTCCAGGGGATCTGACACCCTCACATCTATGCATTTAAATATATACCTCCAGAGACACAACACACTCTAGATAAAATATATAATTTTAAAAAAGAAGCCCCTTCAGGGAATAGTGGTTCTGATGGGCAGCTGGTCTCAACAGGAACCAGAAATGCCAAATCTGAGAGTTAAAAACCCACTGAACTCTGCCGGGCGGTGGTGGCGCACGCCTTTAATCCCAGCACTCGGGAGGCAGAGTCAGGCGGATCTCTGTGAGTTCGAGGCCAGCCTGGGCTACAGAGTGAGTTCCAGGAGAGGCGCAAAGCTACACAGAGAAACCCTGTCTCGAAAAACCAAAAAAAAAAAACAACAAAAAAACAAACAAAAAAAAAACCCACTGAACTCTGAAAAATAACCCTTAGTCACAGGACAAAGCAGCTCAAAAATCCATAGGCAAATATCCTGTGTTTTATACAAAAACAGACCCAGGGGAGCGAAGTCTAGATACATAACAGACAAACTGCCCACCTCAGATGAACAAACTACCTCCATGGCATGTGTGCAGGTCCAGCCCCACACCTCCTCCAAAATGATCAGGACTGTGGCATCCTCCAGGAGTCCCTGGTTTGTCTTGACCTAGTCCTCACCTGGACACCCTCCCCCTCTCAGAGGTAACTCAGCCAAGTCCCCCTGAGCAGCAGCACCCGTACCTGAGTAAGGTGTTTTCTTCGGTCAGGAGCTGTATGGTGTACTTATACTTTTCCTCAGCTTCAACCAGCTTCGTCTGCATCAGCTTCTCCAGATTTCCCACTATAGCTTTCTAAAAGATAAATCTGAATGGCTGTCTTCCCCCAGAGCCCGTGGGGCAAGGCTCTTGGGCAGAACAGCACTGTGCTCTGGCTTCCTCTCCGGCCCGGGGCCTCTCTCTAGCCAGGACTCACCTCTCTCTGGAGGTCCAGCTGGCAGTGGTAAAGGTTCGTGTTAAGTGTCTCCAGAACGATAGTTTGTGCCTGCAACTCAGCCTCCAGGATCTGCACAAGAGGAAGCTGCCTCAGGACACCGTGCTGATGCCGTGTCCCCGAGACAGGATGCTCGGGGTAGAAGCAGTGTGCCAACGTCGGCTGCTTTCTCTTGTACCACTTCCAGCCTAGCAGTCACCGTGCGGACAGGTCCACACTTCTCTTTGTCTGCCGCCTGTATCCTGCTCTTGAGTCTCACTGTCACTGCTGCCAAAGCAGCCCTCATCAGAGTCCCAGTGGGTAGTCACGGCCGTCACCAGCCGGTCACTACATAGTTCGTTTATTTTTGTCTGTCTGTTTGTCTATCCTATCTATCTATCTATCTATCTATCTATCTATCTATCTATCTATCTATCATCTACCTATTGTCTGTCTATCTATCTATCTATCTATCTATCTATCTATCTATCTATCTAGGTTTTTCGAGACAAAGTTTCTCTGTGTAGCCCTGGCTGTTATGGAACTGTAGACCAGGCTAGCCTTGAACTCACAGAGATCTGCTGGCCTCTGCCTCCCGAGTGCTGGGATGAAAGGCGTGCACCACTACAACCTGGCTAAAGATTTCTTTTTAAAATATAATAGTTTTATTAATTGTTGAGAATTTCATACATGTATACAATGCATTTGATCATATTAACTTCCCACTTTCCCCCTAACTAGATCCACCTCTTTCCCAACTTTGTGTCTTCTTTTAAAAATTTAATATTTGATTTTTATTGATGTTGTTGCATGTGTGCACACACGCATGCACAGAAGACAATGTTCCTGACGTTGTCCTCAGGGCGCTCTGCCTGTCTTTCTGCTCTCTACACACACCAACTTCTTTCATTATGTCAGGTGGTGGAACTCCATCTGTCCTTGCCCATGTTCTAAGATTCAGAGATACCCGTCTGTATCCAAATACCAAACACCACACCACAACCCTTGCTGGCCTGTCGCTGGAGTGTACCCATCCCCGATGGGGCTAATGAATGGTTCTTTCCTCTGAAGGAAAGATATCATGCTTATATTTTATCATAAGTGTATCTTCTTCCGCCTGGCATGGTGACACACAGCTTTAATCCCAGCACTCAGGAGGCAGACCCAGGCGGATCTCTGTGAGTTCGAGGCCAGCCTGGTGGTCTACAGAGCAAGATTCAGGACAGGCACCAAAACTACACAGAGAAACCTTGTCTCAAAAACAAACAAACAAACAAAACAAAAAACAGCAACAACAAGAATAAAGGGACCAAGAAGCTCTACTACACTGCTTTCTTCCAACCTGCCACCTTCACAGTACCTCACCGTCAGCACGCAGCAATTACAATGTGCATTTCTCCTCAGGCATTGACAAGGCCAAAGATGTGAAGCCGATTGGTCTCTTTCCCCAGGTTTCAGCCCACTGAGTCCCCCTGTGTCCTCAGACCCCTAGAGAAATTCCCGCATAGCATGCATCTTCCCGTGATGTGTGAACTGGACATGTGCCATCACGGACCGCATCTGTGTTGAACACAGCCCTATTCCAGGTCACATTTGTATTCTTTCATTATTTATCCGTTCAAGGTTCAACTGATGTGTATTTAAAGCCTGTAGTGTGCTAGGTACTATTCTAGGAATTACGAATTAATGGTAAAGAAAACATACGGAGCCGGGCTTTAATCCCAGCACTCAGGAGGCAGAGCCAGGAGGATCTCTGTGAGTTCGAGGCCAGCCTGGTCTACAGAGCAAGATCCAGGACAGGCTCCAAAGCTACATATAGAAACTCTGTCTTGAAAAATCAAAACCAAAACCAAAAAAAAAAAAAAGAAAGGAAGGAAGGAAGGAAGGAAGGAAGGAAGGAAGGAAGGAAAACATACCAAAAGGCTTTCTTTCACTGAATTTATCTGCTTAGATGATTATAAATTTATGTAAAAAAGCAAAACAGAGAAAAAGAAGTGTGGGGACAGAGAGCTGAGCCTTTAAATGAAATAGTGACTCCCGAGAGGCTGCCATTGAGTAAAGACCAGAAGAGGGGGGAAAAGCTTGAGATGGAAATCTCTGGGAAAGGGATATTTGGGAAGACACACTATCAAAGGCAAAGACCCCTCAGGGTAGGGGCGTTCTGTCCCTTTAAAGAACCAAGAAGTAGTCCAGGGACTTTGGAGTGGAGTGATGGAAGGCGGAAGTAAAGGAGATGAATTGAGGGGGAGAAGGGAGCGGGTGGAACAACCCTCAGACGACACAGACTAGAGTAATTCACAGTCCCAGCAGCCAGGCTGGAGCACAGCTGAAGCGCAGAGGCCTTTCAGAAGGGGTTGCTCTACACCAAGCTTGAACTCCGACTAGCCAGACTCCAAAGGATCAGACTGTTTCCAAACCGCGTGAGTGCATCCCAGAACACGGTTTGTGAGCACTGAAAGTTTAAATTTTAACAAAACATAAACATATTCAGTGCCCAACAAGGTAAGCTACGCCATGACCAGCACCCACTGAAAGCTCAGCCGGCTGGCAGAGAAATAAATCAGGCTGGAAACGGACTCAGAAATGATACCTAGACGGAACTAGTAGAGAAGCTCACAGTAGCTGCTCGGAGGATGCATTAGGGCTCCCTGGTCTGGGGCCACCCCTTTACTTGTAGGATGCTGTAGTTTGATTGACCCTTACATTGCTGGCCCTGCCTGGGCTTGAAGGTAAGATTTCTTCATGATGCCTGTGCAGTGGCTAATCTTTATCTCAGGCATGTCTATTCTGGATACACAGTAACTTTTCAGGGAAAAGGGAAACACAAATTACTCTTATTTAATAGATTTTTTTTCCATCTGCCTTCACGAATGGCCTTGTGTGTCCCAGCAGAAGGGAGCCCTGTAGAAACCACCATGTGTAAGGTACACCCAGAGGAGGGGCTTAGGGACAAAGTTCTGCAGAAGGCGTTTGGAAGACTCAGGGTTCAGAGGGAAGAACATGGTGTCTGTAATCCAAAGTCCTGTGTTTTAAGCTTTGCTAGACACGGAAGTTTTTCAACATCGATGACCCCGCAGTTGTATTTGTTCACAGCCTGCTCTCAGGGGGGCTGCATTTGTTTTACATACAGTTCAAGATTTCTTTTGACTTACTGGGTCCAACACTTAGATTTAGGTGCTCCATTAATTTTACTGGTTTGGGTAAAATTGCATTTCATTTTCCTGAGAGCGTATCATTTGCAAGACACTAGTTTCGTGGAAATGCTTACCTCCTTGGATTTTCTCAGCTCCTGTATTTGCAAGTTAGCGTCATCAAGTTGTTTCATGAGCTCCTAAAAACAATTTTATTTGGAAAAGTCAGCACGTGGTTCTGGATATTCTTTTAGAGAACTAAGAAGCCACCAGAGGATTCAGGAATATAACACTCCTGAACTTAGGCGTTATCAATGGAGATGTGGCATTTTGAAGTATCTTATTTAACTTTATCATATATATGTATATATATATATGAGATATCTCTCTCTCTCTCTCTCTCTCTCTCTCTCTCTCTCTCTCTCTCTCTCTCTCACACACACACACACACACACACACACACACAAATGTGGTGGTATTGTGTTCCCCGAAATATTGTGCACCCTAATAAACTTATCTGGGGTCAGAGAACAGGACAGCCACTAGATAGAGTGGCTAGAAAATGGTGGCACTCACGCCTTTAATCCTAGCACTCCAGAGGCAGAAATCCCTCTGGATCTCTGTGAGTTCAAGGCCACATTGGAAACAGCCAGGCATGGTGACTCACACCTTTAATTCCAGGGAGTGATGGCAGAAAGCAGAAAGATATATAAGGCGTGAAGACCAGAAACTAGAAGCATTTGGCTGGTTATGCTTTTAGGGTTTGAGCAGCACAGTTCAGCTGAGATTCATTCTGGATGAGGACTCAGAGGCCTCCAGTCTGAGGAAACAAGACCAGCTGAGGAACTGGTGAGGTGAGGCAGCTGTGGCTTGTTCTGATTCTCTGATCTTCCAGTTCACCCCAATACCTGGCCTCAGGTTTGATTTTATTAATAAGAACTTTTAAGATTCATGCTATACACACACACACACACACACACACACACACACACACACACACATAAGCTCTAAAATTTACACAGAAATACAAAATGATAAAGGAAGTAAAAGTCACCTTGGAAAACAATACCAAAGCTAATAAATAAAATAACAGGAGAGAAAAGAAAACAAACAAACAAACAAAAAAGCAATAGCAAAGTCAAACTACCTGTACTAACTGGTTCTAAATGGAACCAAGACAACGATTGTTGGCTTGAGTGTAGATAAATGGTTAAGCAGAATGGGAAACAGAACCTTGTCCTTTACTCCAAGGACATCAAGACAACTCAATGAGGAAAGAAAATTTCTTTTTTCAGAAATGATGCTGGAATAATTGTATATGCGTATAGAAAAATGACCTACGACCTCTGCATCATTCTACACACACACACAAATTATCCAACATGGATCATAGACTCAGAAATGTTAAAATTATAATGCTTCTAAAAAGAGGATATATTCATGGTCTGATGATTGGCAACAGTGTTGCAGGGCATTACAGAAAAGGCTTTTAATTATAGAAAGAAAAGGTTGACAATTTGTCTTTCATCAAAATTAGAAATTTCTGCACATTGAAAGATAACATTTGCAAAATGAAAAAGCAAACCCTTAGGCTGGAAGTTATTATTTGCAACTTATATATACATAATATTTGCATCCATATCTTTTAAATGATGTAGAGTTAAACAGACACATCAAAGAAGGTAGTAATATATCAGTGCTACCCTCCCCCAATCTGAAAAACTGGCCAATGTGTTCAGTCATCTGAGAAACTGAAAAAATAGTGAAATGCACTGCACAGCCACTAGAATGGCCGTAATTAAAGACCGAGTGAACTAATCGTGGAGGATTTGGTGCAGTCAGAATTCACTTATTTAAGATCCAAGAGTAAAACAACACTCTACTGTGGAAACCACAAATTTCCTATATGTTCCCTGGAGCTCTAATAGTACTTCAAGATAAGTAAGAGCGTTTATCTATGAAACACATATCTATGTTCATAGATGCTTTGCTTAAAAGCCAATAAATGGAGATAATCCCAATATTCCAAACCAGGAAAACAATAAACACACTGCATGACATTTCTACAAAGGGACAGCTGCATGTGGTCTCCTGCTTGTAATCCTGTGTAGGAAGGCCAAGGCAGGAAGAGCAGGAACTCAGGGTCATCCTGGGTTACACATCAGCTGGAGTTCGGCTAAGAGAGAGATGTGCCTTAAAACACCTTTACAAACAGAATTTATGAATATGAAAACCAAAAGAGTCAATTTCATTGATGTTATTTTGAGGGAAAAGCTATCCATAAAAGGGCATAGCCATACAGTTTTAATTTTTAAAACCTGAAAATCTAGCAGCACTGTTTCTTGGCTAGTTTGAGCTTGCTGGGCCAGAGGTGCAGAGGGGTGTGTTCACCTTCTCTCCTCCCCTCAACCGTTCCTGTAGCTGGAGTTTTTCTCTCTGGGTCCTGCCAAGCCCCGGCAGTCCCGGAGCCCACTTATAAAATAAACACACAGACACTTATATTATTTAAACTGCTCGGCCATTAGCTCAGGCCTATCATTGTCTAGCTCTTACTCTTATATTCAGCCCATTTCTGTTAATCTAAGTCACCACATGTTCCGTGGCTTTACCTGCTGCCTCTACATGATCCTCCCTGGCCAGCAGGCTGGTGTCTCCTCCTCTCTGCCTTCCTGTTCTCTCAATCCTCCTCTCTGCTAGTCCCACCTATACTTCCTGCCTGGCTACTGGCCAATCAATGTTTTATTTATCAACCAATCATCTACACAGGTTCCTGAGCAGATGTGGGCCCAGCATTGTCCTGGTCTTCCTGGGTCTTTCACTGCTCTCATGATGCCCCCCCTCTGAGGGTGGGCCTGAGGCTGGAGGTGGGGGTGATATCCGAGCACTCACTAGCCCACCTCTCAGGGGCAGCGATCCTTCCATGCTGCTGTGAAGGATAGGAAGGCTGGGGGCAGAGAAGAGGCTGATTCAGTGATGGAGATGGGAGTCTGTAGAGCTGGCGGGCTCCTGGGATTGCACCCAGACAGAGGATGATCAGGACAGAAGCAGGGGCTTTCCACAAAGCACCCTGACCCCACAGGAAGTGAGGTCTGTTGAGAAGAAGGAACAGGGCTGTCCTAAGAGAAAACTTGGGGCAGAATTTCATCAACTATGAAAGGGAAGGAAGGAGAGAGACATGAAAAAAGGTAATTACTAAAGAGAGGCATAGGAATGGGCACAGGAGAAACAATGACCAGAAAGCACAGAAAGAAAACAACTGTTACTAGATGTTAATATACATTTGGTTTCGTTGAGACAAGGTCTCTCTCTATAGTCCTGCCTGTCTTGGAACTCATTATGTAGACTAGACTGGCTTCGAACTCAGAGAGATCCTCCTGCCTCTGCCTCCCGAGTGCTGGGATTAAAAGTGTGCACTATATGCCTGGCTTGATAGTAATAAATATTAAAAATAAATTCCATTAATAGAAAAATCAGTGAAGAAACCAGAGAAAGAATGTCTGCACAGAAAGGCCAAAGGAAAATATTAAGTGTGAGAAAAGCAGCTGAGGGAAGGGAGAAATGGAGGAGAAAAATAAATGATAAACCAAGTTGAGGAGGAGAGGGGAAGTGGAGGAGTTAAGGTAAGGCTGGAAGGTAAGGCTTAAAACTAAATCCAGCTACAGTGCGCCCCAGAAAGCCAACTGAAGGCTCACAGGTCTTCATTGTGGAACCCTGCTCCCGAGCCAGCCGGTTGTTACGGAGTTTGAGACCCCAGTAAAAAAAGACCACAAACTCCATCCGGATTATAACTAGCTAAATTTGTTGATATTGCTAGCAAGACAACAATCTCTGAGCCAAATGAGATTGCCATGCAAAGGGAAGTGAGAGAAGGACTTTTGAAGGTGCAAACCACAAGAAGACCATGAGTGTCTGCACAAGCAAGCCAGGAACTATTCCGCTCTGCCAAGATTAGGTAGCCAAGGCAACCTCCAAACAGTCCTTGATGGGCTGCACAAGCAGGTTACAGAAGCCAGAAAGCAGTTAGTCATATCATAACAAGCAGATGGTCCTGGCTGTCCATTTCTGGGTGGGGGTCACTGAGTCAGGCTTACTGGAAACTCCTCTTTGAGGAACTGGGTCAGAAGACACAAATGGCTAGTGGGTACCAAGATGGCCGCCTAGCATAAAATGGAGTTTCTCTGGCCATCACACTGTGACAGATTCAGCTCCACAGAAGCCCATCCGTATGGCTCCTTCCAAAGAAGCGAAGGGTCTGTCAGAAAGAGGAATGCCCAAGTCACCCTCATCTCTGATGGCTCATAAGGACAAAGCGAGCCTTGCCTTGAAACTGGGCGAAGTTCAGAGACAGTGTGTGGGGAAAATAGTATTGCTATTTAAACTTAAAAATCAGAATGTTAAAAACCTGCTCAGTTGTGTGAGGATTGACAAGCACCAGTTTTTGTCATGGTGTCCTCATTATCCTTAGAGGTTCACTGAGGAGGATATTGTCTACATTTAGTTTTTATAGACTTTTTAAGGTTGATTTTGACACTTTGCAGGATGATTATCAACTGTGTTTGTGTTTATTTTTTAAATAAATTATGCTACCACAACAAAACCAACAGTTGTGTTTTTTTTTTTTTTTAACGACACAAAAACTAATGATAAATCTAGTCCATGGTGGTAGAAACCAAAAGAGCTGTCTTCTGGGGCGGGTGTGATGGAAATGGAAGAGGACTTAGCATGATGGTTAGAAATGTGCACACACACACACACACACACACACACACACACACACACGCACACGCGCACGAATGAAATATTCAAAATATCCCAAATATTGCAAAACTCTTCATTTTGCACCAAAAGGATGGAGGAATGTAAGAAAGCTTACAGCCTGTAGATTTAGGGGTGATGCCTCAGACTTGATCCCAGAATGGTCCTCTGTCCTGCTTGGGAGGCATTCTGGCTGGCTGATGGTGACCACGGTTACAGAGTTCTACCTCGCTAATGTGACGACATCCGCTGCCAGCAATCCTTTAGTGTACCCCAAAGCTTAGGGACCAGGCATGTGAAGTGTTTGGGGCTGACACTAACACATCTCTGCTTAGTCAGTGTCCATCTGTTTGGAAAATCTAGTCGAGAACTTTCTTACTGTCTAGCAGCTGTTTGTATTGTCTCTTACTTTAGATTTTAGGTAGCTACTTTCATTTACTAGGAGTGGTACATGACCAAATTGACTTGCCTAGTTGACACTAATGTCTTTTCCTTCATCTATAGAAAGGGCTGGGGTGGCATTCAGAGATGCAACGTCGGCAAACCATGGAACTTTAAAGGCTTTACGTATTTAGTGTACTGCTATTTCCTACTAATCGTAACTTTCATTCCCCAAATCCTGTGGTAAGAGTGCCTGGCTACAAAGGACCCCAGGGTGATCATTCTCCTACTTGGCTTCAGCTGTCCACTTGACACAGCCCAGAGGGACTTGAGTGGGTTTCAATTTGGGGATTGCCTCCATCAGGTCAGCTGGTGGGCACGCCTAGGGGGCATTTTCTCGACCGCCAATCGATGTAGGATGGTCCAGCCTGTGGTGGGTGGTAACATCTCTAGGCAGGTGGGTCTGGGCTGTGTAAGAAAAGCAGCTGAACATGAAAGTGTTCAGTAAGTAAGAAAGCCAGTAAGCAGTGTTCCTCTGCGGTTTCTCCTAAAGTTCCTGCCTTGATTTCCTGCAAGATGAAATAAATCCCTTTCCTTCAAATGGTGTTCAGTCAGGATTTATCACAGCCACCAAAAGCAAACTATAGCCGCCATTCTTTTTGCATGTATTTCCAGGGAAGTTGGACAAGGAGGCGCATGTCTGTTGGGGACAAGAAGTCACCTAAGGGTGTAGACTCAGCGGGCTCAGCTGCATGCACCACCTGGACCACACCCTCAGCTGTGAGCATCCTGTTACCTCTTTCTCACGAGTGAAGTTCTCAAAGAGGGCGCTGAAGGAGTCATTCATTTTCTTCTTTTCTTCTTCCGACTCTAACTCAAACTTCTTGGTTATCTTATGTTCTGTGGAGGAGAGAACAGAGCAGGTTTGTGTATAAACGTGGGGAAAGCGGGCCAGAGAGAAAGCCAGAACAACTGAAACTCTGTATTTGACTCAAGCTCAGGACCTTTCAGCTCGGGCTGCGAGCTCCGACCCTCAGCTGGGGAGAGGGACCTCCTCCTGTGGGCTGCAACAGTAGCCACACGCATTATCTCAGTTCTTATAGCCACGGCAGTATCTCAGTTCTTCGGTGTGTGGTTCAGTTTCTAGCTGCGGCTTGTTCTGTTTTCTCTGCTGGAGTAATGACTATGCTTTCTCAGGCATCTTCTTCATTAAAGCTCTTGGCTAGCCACATTGTTCATAATCAAAGTTCACGCCTAGCCCCAGGGCAGAGGTAGGTTCATTGTTCCCAGGACTGGAAGACCTGGCGGTAGAGCCTTGGTACCAAACAGAAAGATCAAACACAATTCCTTCAGTGTCCAGCTGCAGGGATGGGTGGGTGGGTGTCTCTGGGCTGACCCAGTAACTCTAGTCTGGGCTACATGATGTAAACCTAACTGGGGTTGCACCCTGACGGAGGCCTTTTTTTTTTTTTTTCCCCTCCATTGTGGTACTCTTCTGGTGCTGCAGTATTCCAGGCAAAGCCCTAAACAGATATAACTCCAGATCTCATTCCCAGGTTCGACTCCACCGTCCTCTTGCTGCTGCGCCTGGGCAGTCCTTACTAGGGGAGCTGACTTTCCCAGAAGCCTTTGCACTTAAGTGACCGATTGGATTTTAACCAATAACTGTACAGTGAATGGAGTTGGCATAGAATGCGGACTGGGTGTGTAGAAGGCTCACACCTGTCCCCATTAGACCTCTAGACCCAGTAACAATGTCTGCATCTTCCTATTTCCTTTCCTAGGAAGCTCAGCGGGTAAGAGCCACAAGTATGGAGTGCTTTGTATGAGCTAAGCTCTAGCCAAGTGTTAGAAATACTGAAAATACTTACCAGTCATGGCTTCTGTTGTAGGAGATGTGGAGGACACAGACTGTCAGGATAAGACTGCTCTTTCCCCATCCTCCCCCCCCCCCCAACACATACACACTGAATAACTTAATTCTAATTCAAGAATTCTTTCTGGAATTTTAGGATTCCATATTTCTTCTTTTTTTCTTTTTCTTTTTTTCTTTCTTTGGTTTTTCGAGACAGGGTTTCTCTGTGTAACAGCCTTGGCTGTCCTAGATCTCGCTCTGCAGACCAGGCTGGCCTCAAACTCACAGAGATCCGCCTGCCTCTGCCTCCCGAGTGCTGGGATTAAAGGTGTGTGCCACTGCCGCCCGATTCTATATTTCTTTAGAGGTTCCAATTCCCATATTTGTTCCAGCCCATGATGGGCGAACACGAAAGTTTTAGATCCCTTGATTCATGTGTCTGGAATTAAAAAAAAAAAAAAAAAAAAAAAAAGCCTTGCCTTCATTGTCCGTCTTTCTTAGTAACTCAAGGCACCCTTCATTCAGAAAGTTCAGCCTCTGGCCTTTCACCCTTGGTAAACCCAGGGCCCCTAGAGTCAAGGTCGAGACTGACAGCGGGCTTCTTTTGTTCGGTGGCCTCTGCGGTACTCACTCTGTTGTAACAGGATCTTTTCCCGCTCCAGCTTCTCATCCTTCTCCCATTCGGCCTTCCGCTTTGACCACTTATCTTCCATTTCATCGTAAATGCTGTCCTGTGGAGGCGCAGGGGCGCTATGAGAAGAGCTACAGCATGGGGACCCCGCCGAGACTGTGACTGCACCCTCCGGTGCTCAGCACAGTGCTGGGGCCTCATTGAGGGCCCCTGTGTGGGTGATACTGAAGGCAAACAATTCCAGCTAAGCTCAGTGGAGAGCGAGGATAAGCCCCGGGGTCAGCGGCCATCTGCGAACAGCATTTGCCAAGCTGGATCTGACTTCCATCCAATTCTGCACCTCCCTGTAAGAGGGCTCCAACTCTGGGACTTCATCAGGTTTGGGGAATTGTCCTATTTCGTGGTCTATTGCTCCGATCAAAAGCAACTCGAGCAGGAAAGGGTCTATTTGGCTTATACTTCCACGTTACATCCCATCACCGAGGGAAGTCAGCGCAGGATCTCAAGGCAGGAACTGGCGAAAAGGCCATGGAGGAGTGTTGCTCACTGGCTTGCTCCTATGACTTGTCTAGCCTGATTTTATATACACCCCAGGCCCACCTGCCCAGAGGTGGACCCACCCACCGTGAGCTGGGCTCTCCCACATGAATTATTAATCTAGAACGGGCTGTCTTCTGAAACGACACCCATGCTGAGCTCATGGGAGGTAGAATGAGACAGCCTTTTGGATGGTAATGTGGCCAAATCTGTGAAAGGCCTTAAATATGTTCAGTCCTTTGACCAGCCCTCCACTGCTAGGATTAAATATGTTCAAAGAGCTATTTTCTGTTTCAGCAAGCGATCGAAATAGCTCATGGCTAACGGGAAGGGGACAGTGAGATCCCAGAGGTGTGTTCATTAGGATCGCAGGAACAGGAAAGGAGGGAAAGGCACTAACATGCCCAGTGAGAAGAAGATACAAAAATGCACATAGATTTGCTTTACCACAGTCTCAGTTAAAGTTAAGACACAGTGCAGGTATTTGTAGGGGTTACCTCTGGGGAGTGACAATTCTTTTTGGTGGTGTTGGTGGTGGTTATTTCCACTAAAAAAAACCCCAGATTTACTTGTTTTATGTGTGTAAGTGTTTTGCCTGCATGTATGTCTGTGCACTGTGCTTGGTGCCTGTGGGAGGTCAGAAGAGGGCATTGGATCCCCTGGAACTGTTAGTTACACATGGTTTTGGACCACCATGTGGGTGCTGGGAACTGAATCTGGGTCCTCTGGATGTGGAGGCCCACAGAGGTTTCCTCGTGAGATCTGAGCTTGCTTTACCCAGCAGGGCTGCATTACAGGGTGGTGTTTGGAAGGGTCTGCACTTGTCTGTGCTGGGGGAGGGGGGTGTCTTTTGCTCCACCCCTTGGCATTCCTATAAATAGCCCTTTAGAAGAGACAGAAGGGGCCAGTGGATATTGATCCAGGCCCTCCTGAGGCTATCCTGTGTTTCTATCTGTCTCTCTCCACTCTATATTTTTATCTAAATCTCTTATCCCTCTCTCCTCAAGAGTACTGGGGGTGGAGTCGGGGAGTAGGAGCTGGTCTCCCACATCTAGAAGAGCAGCAAGTGCTCTTAACTGCTGAGCCATCTCTCCAGCCCTAGCCCTCTTCCTCTTCCGTTCTGAAAAACAGTCAACAGCAGTTACTTTGATGACCACAAACATTTCTTTCAACAGGCTCTGCAGATTTGCATGGCCGGTTTGTCAAGCATGGAAGCTTCCTGCTGGGTACAGTAGTGATAGTGACCGTGTGGTGGAAGAAATGTTAGAATCTCTACAGATCGGGATTCAGCCCCAGGCTGTCAGCCAGGAATGAGCTTTGTCCTCTCAGAACCTCCCACACAGCTCCGAGGCTCTCACCTGATACATGTGAAACATGTTCTTCAGATACTTATATTCTTTGCCCATCTCCTCTGGAAGAAAAGAAAACAACGGCATTACGATTTCTGCCAGGCACACTCCCCAAATCTCATGTGAACTCCTCAGCACCACACCCGAGCTCTTCCTGAGGTGATGAAATCCTTTGTATGACTCCCCAGTCCCTCTGGAAGCGTATTAAAACCCCAGATGTTGATGCTGCCTGACCCGACTGATGGAGGAGGGGCCTGGTACTTTTTGACAAATGTTTCTCAGAGATACTGGAACTCACATCCTCTGTTCAGCCATTTTAGTAAGACCCCCCCCCCCCCGGGAGTAAATCCTTGTCTGTGGGGAAGAGCAACACCTCCCAGCACATGTATGCGTCTGTTTGTCCTTTTAGTAACATTTATCCCTTCACCATGGTTCTGAAAACCACACATTCTCTATAGGAAATTAGAACACAAGCGAAGTATAAACAAGACACTAACTTAAAATAAAGGATTATAGACTCTATAGTGTAGAGTTTCTCCTCTCTGTGGGCATTAGTCTATAATCCCAGAATCTGAAGGATGCACACACTGCTCTTCCCAAGGGCCGTGTAAGAGGTGAGATCCAGTCAGGACAGCCCTACCCACCGCGGAGTCTTGCAAAAACAATATGTCCATTAGGATGTACTAAAATACTGCCATTTTACATGTGAGAAAACCTGAAGAAGTCATAATGATTTTATAATTTTAGAACTTTAAAATGCACTTAAAATAGTTCACATTCTCGCTTCACGGATTAAAGCAGATTTTCAGAGAAAAGCAAGGACATAGCCCCCCCCCCCCCTTCCTGTGTCATTCTCAGTCACCCGCATCCCCCTGAGCTTCAGAAAGGAAATCTTAGACATCGGGCTGTGCCAACCATGGCCATGGGCCGGGACTCGGCACCTTTCCCAGGCTTCCTCCCAGGGCCTGCGGTACCTAGTTTCTCTTGGGCTTGTGCCTTCTCCACCTTCAAGGCTTCTTTGTAGCTGCTCTCTAACTTCTCAAGCTCCACCTTGTGAGCCTTTTTGAGATCGCTGTGGGACAAAGGGTGAAGAGAGATCCGGTGTGGCAAGTCGGCTCAACAGGGAAAGGCGCTTGCCGTGGTACCTAAGAAACTGAGCTTGATCCCCGGAAGCCATGGTGGAAGGAAAGAACGGACTTCCAAAAGTGGTCATCTACGGTGCCTGGCACACTGTGACCAAGTGTGCACACACACAGTTACAAAGAAGTCCAGAGTTGAGCTGTTGCACTGACCACACATACACACACACACACACACACACACACACACACACACACACACACACCCATTCTCATCGAGGTGGGGCTCTCACTTCCTGGAGCATTCTCCTGGCTTCTATCCAGAGTGAGACATTTCCTACAGTCACAGAGCTTGGGCAAGGGCCTCGGCCTCGCCCCAGGATTCCTATGCTGACAGTGTTTGGGCGTCAAAGTGAGAGTCTCCAGGCCGTGAGTCAGATGGAAGAAACAAACACGTATCACTACAGGAAAAAGGCTGATCTGCAAAGACTACACGCTATGTTATTCCAACATCAGGCGAGAAAAAGCAGGAGACAATAAACCAATCAGTGGTTTCTAGGCATTGCCTTGGGAAGGGGCCAGTAAATGGAGTATATATCAAGGTAATAGTGCAACCACTACGTGCAACACTCACGGTGAATACACGTCCACACACACACACAGAACGTTCTGCACCAGGAGTGGCCCCCAAGCGTGTGACAATGATGTATCAATGCAGGTGCATCAGTTGTGACAAATGTCCATCTTTCAGGGACGCTGGAAATGAAGGAGGCTATAGGAAGGAGCAGAAGGGGTGTGTGGGCACGCTGTACCTTTCTAGTAATTTTGCTGTAAACTTTGAACTGCTAAAAAAAATAATGAAACAAATAAACACATCACTGCATATGTAAAATGCTGTGGCTCATATAGGGTGCTGTCTCGGCTAGGATTTCAGTTTTGCTTAAATGATGATTTATATTCCAGATGCTTACAGCGTAAAACATGCTGTTCTAATTTATGAGTACAATGTGTAATAATTGAATCAATCTAGTTGACACATCCATCAACTCAATGGTTAATTTCTTTTCTTTTTTCTTTTTGGTGAAAATATTTGAAATTCACTTCTTTTTAAAAAAGTTTTTGTTTTTGGTTTTTAATTTTGTTTCCGTGTGTGTTTGTATATGAGAGTGTAGTGCCCACAGAGGCCAGAAGGTGTTGGATCCCCTGGAACTGGAGTGACAGTTGTGGGCCACCACACCAATGCTGGGAACCAAACTCAGGCCTTCTGCCAGAGCAGTAGGTACTCCTAACCACTGAACCATCTCGCCAGCCTTAAAATGTACTCATTAAAAATGAAGCGTACAATATCATTACTATTCTAAGGCCTGGAAAGCTCTTTGAAAAACATTTCCCCAGCCGGGCGGTGGTGGCACACGCCTTTAATCCCAGCACTTGGGAGGCAGAGCCAGGCGGATCTCTGTGCGTTCGAGGCCAGCCTGGGCTACCAAGTGAGTTCCAGGAGAGGCGCAAAGCTACACAGAGAAACCCTGTCTCGGAAAACCAAAAGAAAAACATTTCTCCAGTCTGAGATTTTTATACACTTTAAAACATTTTCATTACATTTATTTAGTGTGTATGGTGTGTGTGTGTGTATGATGTGTGTATGTGTGTGTATGTATGGTATATATGTGTATGTGTATGTGTGTGTGTATGATGTGTGTGTGTATGATGTGTGTATGTGTGTGTATGTATGGTATATATGTGTATGTGTATGTTTGGTATGTATGTGTGTATGTGTATGTGTGAGTGTGTGTATGTGTGAGTGTATGTATGTGTGAGTGTGTGTATGTGTGAGTGTGTGTATGGTTGTGTGTATGTATGGTGTGTGTGGTGTGTGTGTATGGTGTTTGTATAGTGTGTGTATGGTGTGTGTGTGGTGTGTGTATGTATGGTGTGTGTGTGTGTGTGTGTTTGTATGGTATGTGTGTGTGCGCACACACACAGGCATGCATGGCATGCATGGAGGCTGGAGGATAACTGGAGGGACTCAGTCTCCTCCTTCTATCACGCGCGGGTCCTAGAGAGGAAACCCAGGTCCTCAGGTGTTGGAAGCACCGACCCAAACTGTGTACACGTGGACCCTCACCTCTCACGGGCTAGCCTAAGAAACACTGTCCCTGTTCTGTTTTCTGTGCGGTTTAGGCTCCCAGCACAAGCGAGAACACATTCATTTGCCTCTGCCTGGCTTGTTTCGCTCAGCATCACACCCTCCCTTCTCTCCGTGCCGTCAACAATTGAGGAGATTTCCCTCTCTTTGGAGGCAGAACAGCATTTTTAAAATCTCATCTGTTGACACAACACGGGTTGGTTCTATAATGCGGCGGTTGTGCACAGTGTTCAGAGTTCAGATTCTCTCATTTTGTCAAGAACCTGAAGTTGTTCTCAAGAAACAGTCAGAAAGCAGTTATAAATAAGTGGCTGTGGATGGCCACCAGGGGCGCTGTCTTCCCCCGCACGGACGACACCCTTCCTTCTCACGCCCTCCCTCGGACTTGCTCTGCTCCTCCCCCAGGCCCTGAGCTGCCCTTGGCACCCCTGGGGGTCCCCCCAGGGGACTGGAACCCTGCCCTGGCTTCGCACACCGGCCTGCACCAGGAAGCCTACCTGTTCTCATTTTCAAACTTCTGCTTCATTTCAGTGCAGCGGACATCCATCTCCTGGGAGAGCTGGAAACGGGGCCGGTGTTAACAGCGTGTCACAGGGGGCTCCAGCCGGCTCTCACCGGCATCTCCGCAGCCCCTCCAATCAGAGGGGGTGCGTGCCTCAGTCTCTCCTGGGTGGGCTCCGCAGTGCGGAGGGCACACACTGAGCGAGGGTGAGGCTGCTGACGGTCCCCTGCCTAATCACGGTGGGGCCTGTCACCGGGCCGGGTACCCCCTGTTCCTTCACACTTGGCGGTCACTTATTTAGCCACAGGCTTGGCTGGCAGAGTCACAAAGAACCGATTCCCCCCTCACTCTCCTCCTTGCCTCCAGCTGGGGAGTCTTGGCTGCAGGCTCCTTTGAGAAAAACACTCTCCTCCATACTGTGGGCCGGGCTCTTCTTCAGAGTCCCAGCTCGCTGAGGCAATGGGGCATGAACTCCTCAGAGTCTCTGCCTGCGGTTGTCTGTCTGTCTGCGGTGTTAATAACTCTTCTAGAAAACGTCTTATCCCTGACCACCATCCCACTGTCATCCTGAACGCCACACCGAGACCTCTTGAAGGTCACACTACAAATGGGCTGTTCACAAGTAGTACTATTTTCAAGACACCCCCCGCCCCCCAATAAAGCCAGTCTCTAAAGCTGCCTTCCATTGGCCTGTGCTGGAGGGTCAAACGTGAATTTGCCTGAAGCTCCATCACCTTACACAGAGGATTAAGTTTCTCAGACCTCAGTTTCCCTTTGGTAGAAGCCATTGAACTGGCAGAGTAACAAGATAACAGATTGGAGGTGGGAAAGGTCTCAGCCTGGTCAGGAGGCAGCTCACTGTCAGATGCAGACAGCCTGGGACCAAGCAGCCTGAGAGGCTGCTTTGGGGAGGTGGAGCCTTCACAGGTTTAACTTCAGTAACACCAGGGTGCATGCTCCTGAGTAAGGCTCTGGTCTGTCATTCCAGCCTGGTCACCAGGTACACCTGTCTGAGCTGGGGGAAAAGGGATCAAACTGGACCTGATGACCAATATGTTAAAAATGTCACCTGTTTTAAAAAAACCACATCAAGACTGAAAGGACTCCAGCTGCTTCTGAAGAATGGGCACCGAGAGCTTAAGGGTAACAGAGAGTGGACGCCTGGGGGGGCTTCCTAGAAGCTTTTGCACAACATCCTCCATGCTGGGGTCGTTAGCAAGAGCCTGGCAACCTCTGCAGCTGTATCCACGACAAAGGCCAGAGGGGGAGTAATCAGTGACCCGAGTGTGGAGAAGACAGTGTCACCACATACCCAGAGGCACCCGGAGAACCTCTGGAATGGAACGTCTTTGAGTTTTTAGTTATGGACGAGGATGCAGGCAGAGAAATACTGCTCAGTGCACTGTCCTCTTTGCGGAGTCCTGTGCCTGGATAGCATGGCTCATTACAGCGAAGTGCCTGTCTCGTGGCCTGGCACGCAGGTGCCCTGAAAGCATTAGTCCTGAGGGTGTGGTCAATGCCAGGATCACTCACTAGCTTCTGGGCAGACTGGTGGTCTCTGTTCATTTGTTCTATTATTGCTGTCAACTCGGAGATCTGCTCCTCAAGGTCCGAAATGATATCAGTCCTGCGGGACAAGCACTTCTGTCACCACCAGAGCGCGTTATTCATGCCAGCCAGACCCCAGGCTGCCTAACCCAGGTCTGCCTTGTGCCTCCTCCACCACTATGGCATGGGGATGCAGCGGTGGAGGGTGGTCCTGAATAAGGCATTTCATAGTGGGGTGGTTGGACCTTAAGGGGAGCTAGCTGGTGCTGTGGGATGTCATTCTGTGTGCTGTGAATGTGCGTTGCTCTGATTGGTTGACAAATAAAGCTGTTTGGCCAATGCTGAGGCAGAATAAGGTTAGGCGGTACATTCCAACTGGAGAGAGAGGAAGAAGTAAGGCAGAAGAGAGGAGACGCCAGCTGCCACCAAAGGAACAACATGCCAGCAGACTGGTAAGACACAGAACACGTGGCAAAACATAGATTAAGAACTGTGGGTTAATTTAAGTGTAAGAGCTAGTCAGTAATAAGCCTGAGCTAGTGGCCAAGCAGTTATAATTAATATAAGCTTCTGACTGATTATTTTATAAGTGACTACGGGACTGTGTGTGTGGGGGGGGGACTGGAGAAAACTTCCAGCTACAAGCTGGAAGTGATCAGGGCAGTGTGGTGTCCTGCTGAGCAGAAGAGAAGTAAGAGTGAGTGTGTCAGACACTGAGCGGAGTTTGGTTGTCGCTAGTTGAATGCAAGAGGGAGATGTGCAGAGGGTTAGGAAATGGGAAAGCCTGGGAAGACTCATTCTGCCTGGCTCTAATGGGCTTTTTATACACTGCCCAGGGGAGAGGCAAAAGACCTCACTCTTTCAAGATCAAAGCACAATGTATGGCTGGGCGTACAAAACTACCCAGAGAGCCGGGCGGTGGTGGCGCACGCCTTTAATCCCAGCACTCGGGAGGCAGAGCCAGGCGGATTTCTGTGAGTTCGAGGCCAGCCTGGGCTACCAAGTGAGTTCCAGGAAAGGCACAAAGCTACACAGAGAAACCCTGTCTCGAAAAAACCAAAAAAAAAAAAAAAAAAAACAAAACTACCCAGAGAAACCCTGTCTCGGAAAAAAAAAAAAAAAAGCCCATTAGAATAAATCTCGAGGCAGCTGGATATTGATCCAGGGCCCTCCCAAAGCTATCCTGTGTCTCTGTTTTTCTCATCATCTCCTTCTATGTTTCTAATACTTCCTCATTCCTCTCTCCTCCCCTCAAGAACCCTTCGACAGGTCAGAGCTGGACTCTGACACAGGGTGTGTGCCACTGTGTCTTGAGAACAATATTTCTCACAGCAGACTAAAGCTGGATGGAGGAGACACTGGGAGAGCCATCTAGTACTACAGTAAGGAGTGAGAGGCCTGAATTCAGGAAGGATAGCGGGGAAACGGAAGACGTGAGTGAGAGGTCTGGGAGGTAGAATTGAAACGTATGGGTACGAGCATGACATCAGAGTGTCACAAAAGGGGAGGGCTTCAGAGAAAGAGCAATGGCTGGTGCCAGAACCTTCCAAACTGCATCTCCCAGAGCCATGGGCATTTTTGGATCACTTATAATGGAGAATGAGATGCATACTCCAGTCTTCCAGAAACTGGCTTTGCTCTTAATTCCCACACTCAGAATGCAGACTATTTTTGAATATTTCACCTGTCTCTCCCTGGCGGGAGTGCTTTCCTCTTTAGTGTAAGTCATGCTAGCTGGGCTGTTTTCTGAGCAGGGACCTGCGACCTGGACGTGGATATCGGGTATTTACTGGGGCCAGGCTGGGCTGGGTAGCCGGGCAGAGCCAGCTCTGAGAAACTCGTGTTGCTCCAAAGACTTTACCTGGAAAACTTGACTTTGCTCAAGATGTCCGACTCTGAGTGTTTTTTCCTACTGAACATCTCATCTCCCAAGGTGACCGAAATCTGTTCTCGATTTCGAACGAGTTTATAGCCAGGTGACACGTCAATCACTTCCTGGGTCTCCAGGCGGAAGGCAAAGAGAAACGGTGAGCCTGGAGAAGCTGGGATTCCTCCCCCTGCTGTGGGCTTCCTCACGTCTTACACACAGAGACACGGTGCTGAGATCCAGGGCCCACCGCCCTTCTGTACCTCCTCCAGCCACTACCCTCCAATCCAATCCCAGATCCAATCCCAACTCCCCCGGCCCCGGCCCCTCAAACTCAGCAGTTCCAACTGATCCTTCGACACCACTCCATCTCCCCCTCCCTCCCCATCCTCCACTGTGGCCAGCAGCTGGGCATTGTGGGAGCTGTTCAACTTTCGGAATTGGACAGGCCAATTTTTTAAAATATTTGGCCCTGGAGCTACTTTACATCTCTGTGACACAGTTTCCTCTTCAGAAAAATGGCGATAATATCGCCTCCAAGGGGCTTTTGTAAGGGGGAAGAACAACAAAACAAGATACAAGGAGATGGTTAGTGTGGGTGCAGACAGATGCGGTGAGTTCATCCTCTTCCTTCATTAGCTGCCAGGACTGAATCCTGGCCGTCATTGGCTAACGTGGATATGATCACAGCTTCTAGACGTGTGCAGACCGCTCTGCAGTACCACATGTCACCCCGGCCATGGTGGCCACCTCCTAACTGGCATCTCTGCCTCATCTTCCTTTAAGCCTTGTCCCATCATGGACCATCTTATGCTTGGGTTCTCAAGACACCACTGTCCCAGCGGGTCTCTGCTTTCGCTCTGGCGCCCCCAATGTTCCAGACCTTTCCATCTAACGGTGATTCTCTTTGCTTATTTGTTCCCGGCCGTTAATGGTGCCCTTTAAAGGACTGTGTGGTCCTTGTTTAGGAAGGGGGGTGGGGGTGGGGATGGTGAAATGATAAAAATAAAAAGTAGCCAGAATGTCCTACGAGAAAGTGCATTTTCTAAAGTGTAAATATAACTGGGTCTCACGCCTATGTCAGAACCATGGCGATTCACGCTCTGAGGCCCATGTCTTTGCTTTTGCTGGCTTTAGGTGCCTTGACAGGCCCTGCCTCAGGATTTGCGGCTCCCACTATGGCAGAGGGCTTCCTGTATTGGGGCATGAGTCGTAGCCTGAACAAGCACCATCTGCTTTCCCCCAGGGACTTACATAAACAAGAGAGAGTAGCTGGGGTTAGTTACAGTTCGGCCGCTTACCAGCTACATAAAATGTGCACCATTAACACTAGGAGAATTGCTCCAAGGCTCTCTGTTAAGATTCGGCAGAGTGAGTGCGTAAAAACCCCATGCTCGCACACAGTAGGTGCTAGATAAATGCTCTTCCGGTCCTTTCCCCATTTCTACTCACAGGAGGAAGTTTGCTGCTCTCCCCCGGCTTTCCTGTCTGGGCTTTGTCTCTGCAAGAGAAGGATGTGCTCAGAAAGCAATGGGAGCAGCTGAAAGGCCGAGCCCAGGGGATGAGAGCTGTCGCGCCACCTCTGACCTTTGGTCTCCTAGGCCGGTTACTTGACCTTCTGGGGAATCCTGGGGAACTGGGGAACACTCTGGTAGGGGGCCTCAGTGAATGGACAGTCTACAATGGATGTGGGTGGGGCTGCACTCTCGAGCTCCCAGGGAGAACCGAGCCTTGCCTTTGCCAGCTTCTGGAGGCTTCCCATGTCCCTAGTGGTCACTTCTCTCTGACTGACATTCTCTTCCATGATTGCATTGGCCCCACTTGGAGAACGTACAGATGGAGGAACGTCTACATCTCAGTCGGTTACCTGACAACCTCCGTCCTCCGTCCCACCCCTCCACCTTCCCACCTCTGCAGGCTACGTCCTTTCCGCCACTCCCTGCTTCCTCTCCTCCTCTGAGCTGAAATCACCATGGATTTGGTTTGGGGGAAAAAAAAATCAATGGATTCTGGCACATTTTTGACATCTCTGGTAGCAAATTAGTACAAGCCAGCATGAATGTGGAGGTCGTGTGTGTGTGTGTGTGTGTGTGTGTGTGTGTGTGTGTGTGTGTGAGAGAGAGAGAGAGAGAGAGAGAGAGAGAGAGAGAGAGAGAGAGAGAGAGAGAGAGACCCCTGGGTAACTGAGGCATCTGTTGGCACAGGGCCTCAGTGATGGAGAAATCCAAAACGGGTGTGGGCGGGGCTATCCTCTGGAGCTCCCAGTTACTTACTTTGGGGAAACAACAGGTTTTATCGGTTGGGACTGGAGGTAGTTATGTCCTCTTGAAACTGGTGTAGGAAGAGTTTGCCTGAAAGTGATAAATAAACACTGGGAATTAAAAAATACGTCTCAATACTCCCCATTAAGGGCATATCCATGGTGACTCCGAACTGGAAAGAATGACGTGACAACCAGAGTCATGAGGACTGAAGGCCTTGAAGACCTCAGCTCTCCTCCTTGTTCTTGTCTACTATCTCCAAGAAGTCCTGGTTGTCAGGGTAACCCCCAAAGCCATTGTTCCTGAGGAGGGACAGCTGCCACCAAAGCTCTGTTTGGGTCACACACACACACACACACACACACACACACACACACACACACACCGGCAGAATTGCAGACTCAAGCCTTCTTTATTGAAATGTTGAGTCAGACAGGTCTGCCAGAACAGGGCAGCAGCCAGGCTGGTCGGAAAGGCAGGAAAGCAGGGCTTCCTGTCCTGTGGGGAATTTGTGGCGCTCTTGACTGGGGAATCTTAAAAGACAAGGAGGACTTCAAAAGAAACCGTCACTTCCTCTACCTAGCTCAACCCAGTGTACTCTTACTTAAGCTTCCCTGAGGAGGTCTTTGGAAGTGGATGAGGGGTCTTGATTAGCTTCCGTGGTCCCAAGTTCCAGGGGTCCCAGCAGGTGCAGTAGATGAGAGGGTTGGGATGATACATGGTCGGGGTCAGATGTAGTCTTGGTTGCTCAGTCGGGGGCTCTGGCTGAGATGAGAAGACACCAGAGTTAAACCACTCAGAACCAAAGCAAACAGAGATTGGGAAGGGATCCAGGGGCAGCCCGAAGAACAATCGCAGAGGTTGAGCTAATGTAGGCTCTCCCTGTAGAGTGATGGATGCCTCACAGCTTGCCACCTGACCTGAAAGCAGTTAAACATCTTCCACAGTTGAGTTACCACTAATCCAACTATACAGTCCTTGCTCAACTATTGCTACCCAGGCTTCCAGGTGACAGACAGAGATGTCACAGAGGTAGCACATTGCATTTGGGAGCACACGTTCCCTTGGTTTCTGTGGCCTGTTCCTCCTCAGGTTTACATTAGCTCACTCTGCAGGATGAGAGATCCCCACAACAGATCCCGCACAGAACTTCCTGGGAAATTTGTCCTATTCTCCAGCTAGAACATGAATGCATCTCCCTGTTTCTCGATTCGGGCCACCTGCCTGAATTGCAGAAGGGAACTAAAAACAAGTCCCCACCATGATTACTGCACAGAAGACAGCTGTCAGGTGACCCCAGAGGTACGCCTCCTGAGGACCCTGATGTAGGGAGTTGACAGATCTGATGAGCCTGTAGCAGGATGAGTGGTGTCCTTGTCATTCAGCAAGACCCGCCTCTGTACCCATCCCCCAAACCTGTGGCATATACGACCTTACGAAGAGAAAGAGACTTTGTATTAAAGAGGGAAAATTGGGTCAGAATGTCAGGGTTATGTAGCCTGTCCCCCTCATGACATGTTATGACAGTTTTGGGGGTGCTTTGAAATCAAGTGGGCCTGACTTTACACATTAGACACTGGATTGCAGGAAACCTTCTTTTCTGAGCCTATTGCCTTGATAATAAAAGTCCTGCCCATGCCAGTGCATGCTGGGTTGCGTTGCTGTGCCCATCTAAGACCTAGGGGAGCTCCCGGCCTGCACATGGAGACAAACACTGTGAACGACTATTTTGCACATAGAAATTTTTCTTTCTACTAAAAAAAAAAAAAAAAGAAATATGGGTTGATTTGTATGTGTGTGTGTATGTGTTATTACGATAAAAGCAGCTCATTATAGAGACAACCACAACAGAAAACACCAAGGAAATAAAAAATATCAAAACCATAACATCCAAACATGACCACTGAAAATATTTGAAGGAATGCCTTCCAGAATTTTCTGCATTCTAAAGATTTACAAAGCTTTTCATAAACAGAAGCAAACTATATTTACACCTTGGATACATTGTTTAAGATAATGCCTTGAGTTTCTATTATATAGGAATGTAAAATGACATTATTTTAAAAAGTGTTAAGTTTTTTGCAGTCAAGAAATTTAAAAATATGCCAAATGTAGAAAAGAGTATAATAACCTCACCTATCCCATAGTTTTAACAATTGTCAAAGTGACTAACCCTATGCCCCACCCCCTCCATTTCAATCCTCTAACATCATTATTTTAAAGCAAATTTAAAACAATCTTTCAAATAAGTCTGAGATCAATTTCCATATCGTTGCAATTCTAAAACTTAAAAAAGATTTATTTTTAATTTTATGTGTTTTTTTAACTGTGTGAGTGTATACCATAGGTGTTCAGGAACCCACAGAAGCCAAAAGAGAGCAGTAGATATTCTGGAGCCGGAGTTACAGGCTGTTGGGAGCCACTGGTTGACTGGAGCCACATTGGGGCTCAGCAAGCACCCTTCATCACCACCCGTTTTTCTTGGCCCTCCGCTGTAAATGTCTATGAATGCATTTATTTATATTTTAACCAGTTTTGTATTGGTAAATGTTTGTTTCCTTTTTCCTCATTCTAAAAATGCTTTGATATTTATTAATTTGCTTTTTTTTAAAAAAAAGTTCCCTTTGCATCCGCTGGGACCATATTCAAAGCATTTAAAGCCAGTAACACAAAACTGATGAGCCATAGATGTGGGCTATTAGGAAATCACGCGGTGGGGCTGAGGGTGTCGGGCGGAACTGAGACAAGCGAGATGGTAGGGAGCACACAGGGAGCCTTTTGACAAAGGTCATTTACTGTGTGTGCGTGTGTGTGTGTGTGTGTGTGTGTGTGTGTGTTGTATGTCTGTGTTGTGTGTGTTGTGTTTCTGTGTTGTGTGTGTGGTGCATGTGTGGTTTGTGTGTGTTGTGTGTGTGTGTTGTGTTTCTGTGTTGTGTGTGGTGCATGTGTGTTGTGTGTGGTATGTGTGTGGTGTGTGTGTGATGCATGTGTGGTTTGTGTGTGGTATGTGTGTGTGGTGTGTGTCTGTGTTGTGTGTTGGGTTTCTGTGTTGTGTGTGTTGAATGTGTGTATGGTGCATGTATGTTGTGTGTGGTATGTGTGTGCGTTGTGTGTGTGATGTGCGTTGTGTGTGTTGTGTGTGGTGCATGTGTGTTGTGTGTGGTATGTGTGTGTGGTGTGTGTGTGTGATGCATGTGTGGTTTGTGTGTAGTGTGTGTGTGATGTGTGTGTTGTGTGTGTTGTGTTTCTGTGTTGTATGTGTTGTGTGTGTGTCTGGGATGTGTGTATGTGGTGTGTGTGGTGCATGTGTGTTGTGTGTGGTATGTGTGTTGTGTGTGGTGCATGTGTGTCATGTGTGGTATGTGTGTGTGGTGTGTGTGTATGTGTGTGTTGGTGTGTGTGATATGTGTGTGTGGTGCATGTGTGCTGTGTGTGGTATGTGTGTTATGTGTGTTTGTGTGTTTCCCCCTGTTTTCCTTTCCTGTATTATCTCCCCGGTGTTTCCCTCAAGGCTGGGAGGGCTGGCTATGAGCTACTGAGCTAAAGAAAGGATCCAGGAGGTTGTTTGGTTTGAACTATTTGGGGGGCACCCAGCCAGGGGGATCGGGATCTGTCCCTGGTCTATGGGCAGGCTTCTGGAACCCGGTGCCTGTGGTGTGACACCTTGCACAGCCTTAGTGCAGTGGGAAGGGGCTTGGACCTGCCTAGGCTCAGTGTGCTGGGCTCTGCTGACTCCCCATGGGAGACCTCGATTTGGGGGATGTGGGCATGTGGGGTGGCTTGGGAAAGAGGGCTGGGGGTGGGAGGAGAAAAAAGGATCTGGGTTATAAACAGCCCGCAGGAAAATCTTCCCAGAGCTTACCTTAATTCTTTCAAAGATTCATTCCCCTGTGGTTCCCTCCCAAGGTGAGAGTCTTAAAGAAACCATAATGTTGCAGGGAAACAAGACCCCATCAGCACAAAATCGGGGTTCATTTTACACCAGATCAAGACGTTTCAGACTCATGGCTTCTGTGCTTATCCCCAAACGGCTGAGCTGCCCAGGCGGAAATCCACAGGACCTGCTGGAAACCTGCAGACCCAGCCAACGGCTTTCAGAAAGGTGCAGCGGGCAGGAGCTTCCCTGAGAAGAAGGCTCAGTTGTCCCCAGTGTTTCAGAGAAAGTCACTTGAGAAAGCCACCCTCTGCCCAGAGTCTCTGACAGCGCCTGCCTTGGGAGGTTTGCCCTGGGGAGATGGCGGGAGGGTTTGTTTCTCCTGTCGCCATGGAAACAGAATGGTGGTGCCTCATTGGCTCAAAGCAGAAGGTTGGAGAAGCAGCCAGTTAAATCCTCCTAGACTCAAATCAGTGACCACACTCACCAGCAGGGAATTCATATGAGATTTTTGCTTCATTATCAGTCATGAGGCTGAAGAAGGTGAAGATACGTTTCCAGAGCAATGGAATTCTACAGCAGCTTGAGCCTCAGTGGCGAATGGCCACAGTCCCGGGCTTTCGCGATTGATTTTAACTGTCTCTGTTTTCTCAGAGTACTAGAACTCTACAGTGGATGTGTCCCTTTTTTATTGTTTTTGTTTTGTTTTTTGTTTTTGTTGTTGTTTGTTTTGTTTTTGTTTTCGAGATAGGGTTTCTCTGTGTAACAGCCTTGGCTGTCCTGGATCTCTCTCTGTAGACCAGGCTGGCCTCAAACTCACAGAGATCCGCCTGGCTCTGCCTCCCGAGTGCTGGGATTAAAAGCTTGCACCACCACACCTGGCGGATGTGTCCTTCTTGAAGCTTAGCTTTGAGACTTGTGGACGTCCACAGGGATGGGCCATTTTCCAGCTACCTATGGTTTCAGATTTTTTTTTAAAACAAAGCTGATCTTGCCAAATAAAACAAACAAAAAAGACAAAACAACCAAACTAAAAAAGTGCCTGCTTATTAATTTTTATTTTATCACAACTCACTAAAAGACACACATTTTATAATGAAAGTTCACAAACAATACCTTATCGCTTACTATTCTGTTTTTCTTTTCTAAATTAAGGCTGATTCTAATCCATTAGATGACTCCTAGTTCAGTGATGTCCCACATCCCATAGTTTACAAAAGCTAGACGTTTACAATCTGCGTGTGTCCTGCCTGAATACCAGGCTCCATAGCTAGGCACGGGGCACCACCTCAGTTCTGTGCTCTGTTGAGCTGAAAGACTAATTTGGAAATGATCAGTTCAATAAAAGCACAATTACTCTTTTGTGATTTATTTGTTTTCTTTTAGCCCTGCCTCTCCTGGAACTCTCGCTCTGTAGACCAGGCTGGCCTCAAACTCATAGAGATCCACCTGCCTCTGCCCCTGTTGGGATTAAAGGTGTGCGCCACCACCGCCCGGCCACAACAAATCTTATGTTAAGAGACTCAACCATGTGTTAACAAGAACTTTAACCAGAGAAGGAATCTGACTAGATCTACATATAAGAACGATCATGGTGACTGCAAGGCAGAGAAACAGGTGGAGGGCCTTCACAGGAGACAAAGAAACAGGGTAGGAATGTCTCAGAGGCTGATGAGTCCTAGGTGCGGTCCTGGAAGGCCAGCACTGGGGTGACCAGAGGACAAGGTAGGCTGGGATGTGGGAGGGAAGGAAGGAGAGGCATTGTGACTCCTGGGTCTCCAGTTCCAGTGACTGAAATGCTGTTGGTGCCTGGGGTGGTTTAAAAGAAAATGGCCCCCAAAGGGAATTGTACTTTTAGGAGGTGTGGGCTTATTGGAGGACATGTGTCACTGTGGGGATGGGTTTGGGGTCTCCTATGCTCAAGCTACACCCAGTGACACAGTTCACTTCCTGTTGCCTGTGGATGAAGATGTAGGACTCTCAGTTCCTTCTCCAGCACCATGTCTGCCTGCATGCTGCCATGTCCCACCATGATGCTAATGGACTGAATCTCTGAAACTGTAAGCCAGCCCCAATTAAATGCTTTCCTTTATAAAAGTTGCTGTGGTCACGGTGTCTCATCACAGCAATAAAACATTAACAAAGACAGTGCTGTTCACTGTTAGGAGTATGTTGGGAATGAACAAGTTTGGGAAGAGACCATGCATTCTGTTTTGGTCATGTTGAGGTACCAGGGGGACATCTAAGTGGTGATGTCTACTGGAGAATTTATTAAAAGTTCCATAAGTTCAAAGAAGAGCCTAGAAATAGGTTTAGTGGTTGATTGAGGGGGTACATGAATACATAGGGGACAGTATCATGTGAGAAGATGGCCTGGAACCTAGCTCCAGGCAAAGCCAGCATCAACAGCAACCATTCCTCAAATTCGTCAATGCAAACGCACACAACTGTGGGTTATTAATTAGTGGCTTAAGGCAAGCAGGTCTGTCAGCTTCGTGTAACAGGGAGTCTGGAGGCAGAGAATCAGTCAGTGGGAGGAGTCAGCCGCATGCCTGGGGATCGGGGTTCTGCTAGGCCAGCCTCATTGTGCCAACTAAGAGAAGCCTTGTGGCTTCTACAACTTCAAGGGCCTTGAACAGACAAGACGGAGACAGACATTCAGAACTTAAAAGGAGGGAAAGAAATAACAAAGAGAAAGTTGATAGATTTAACTAGATTGAGAATTTACTTTGAACCTGTTCATCATGTAATTTATTTATTTATTTATTTATTTATTTATTTATTTATTTATTTTTGCGATTAGTAAAAAGAGTGTAAGTTTTGAGTGAGCGGTGGCCACATATACAGAGAGAAGGAAAATAAAAGCTGAGGGGAATCCCAGGCACATGCCCCAAAGCACTGACTTGCCAACATTACTTCCGTTGTTTTCTTGTGATCAGGTAGAGGCAGGCTCCTGGCACTGAGCTACACTCCCAGCCCTCGTACAAGTATTTGGAAGTCAGTACCACCCAAATCCCCCTGCCGCTGCTCTCCCCACAACACAGCTACCATTTTGTCAGCTCCAAAACAGCAGAGGGACCTGAAGTGAAGGCTTCCAAAGGGAAGCAGCATGTCCAATGTCTCCCCTCAGGGCCCGGAGGGGACCAGACTGCCAGTATAAGAAAGTCCAGTGAGTGGCACCACCTTAACAGCGAGCTGTGCCATCAGAACTGGTTTGTCCGTGGTTTGGGGAGGGGACACCGTCCTGGGTGATGTTGCTGTCCTCATGAGGTGGCAGCCACGAGCAGCCGGGGGCTTTGCATTTAGTGAGTGTATTTGCTGACTGAGACCTGCCCCAATAAGGCAGGCAGCGTTCTCTTTAGGGGCTGGCAAAGACCTCCAGTATACTCTGTTGTCTTTGGCCACACCTTGACTTTTGATATCTGTGCTGATCCTCTTGGACTCATTCAGCTGTTCTTGAAAGGTCCCCACCACAGAGCTACAGAACTGTGAAAGCTCGCACTTCTGTGGTCACACCCAGAGGGGCCCCTGTTCTGGGTATTCTCCCTCTCCCTCAAACCCGCCCCCCTGTAGAGATGGGGTCTCATAACACAGCACAGGCAGATCTGGGACCGACAATCCCACTGCTACCTCCCGAGTGTCGGGCCCACAGGCACACGTCACCACAGCTGGCCCTTCCTACCTCCTGCCCCTTAAGAGGAAAAAGCTCATAGTGTTTGGATGCTCTGAAGGTTTGTGCTTTGTGTTGTCGGCAGGGTTGGGGACAGATACTGCCTGAGAACACCAGAGGGACCGGAGTGGCAACAGGAGTACGCAGAGGAGGAGCCGTGTGAAAGTTTTCCAGAGGTGCGTGCACCCCCTGTTTTTTTTGCTTCTTTTAATGCTTTCATCTCTAAGCTGCACTTGGCAAAATGTCTGGCCCACTATAAATAATGTCTGAATGTGATGTGAAAATTTTGTTCTTTAACAATTTACTATACCCAGCAAAGCTTTCAATCACCATAGACGGAGAAAACAAGATATTCTATGACAAAGTCAAATTTAAACAATATCCATTCACAACTCCAGCCCTATAGAAGGTACTAGAAGGAAAACTCCAACCCAAGGAGGTTAACCACACTCATGAATGTTGGAAAACCCCACCCCTAAGCCCACTTTCAGTAACCTAGGGACAGTAGGCCACATCTCCGTCAGCCACCATCTGTGGCACATCTTCACTGTCGCCAGAAGTCATACACAATCCCTATGTGAATGCGCTATGGTATGCCCCCTTACAAAAAGTCAGTGCCTTCTCTTCCTGCTCTCTTTCCCTTCCACCCTCGCTCAGAGGCAGCCTCTGAGTACCCACCCTCCCCCAATAAACTTTTTGAGTGAACCCTGTTGCATGGTGTGACTTTGTGGTATTTATTTGCTCTGATCTGCCAAGGTCTCTTTTGCAGCATAAATCACAACAATGAAAACACAGGAAATAATCTCAAACCAGAAAAACCAAAAGAAGGAAAACTACCCCCTCCCACACACATCACCACCACCATAATAACAGGAATTAACAATCATTGGTCATTAATATCTCTCAATGTCAATGGACTCAATTCCCCAATAAAAAGACACAGGCTAACAGAATGGTTTCCAAAACATGATCCATCCTTCTATTGCATCCAAGAAACACACCTCAACATCAAAGATAGACATTACCTCAGAGTAAAGGATTAGAAAAAGATTTTCCAAGCAAATGCACCCAAGAAGCAAGCTGGTATAGCTATTCTACAATCTAACAAAGTAGACTTCCAACCAAAATCACTCAAGAGATGGGGAAGGACACTTCACACTCATCAAAGGAAAAATCCACCAAGATGCCATCTCGATTCTTAACATCTATGCCCAAATGCAAGGGCACCCACATTTTAGCTCTTGCTGGTGACACCACTTGCCAGCCAACAGCCATACTTACTTCTTTTATAATTTGAAAATTTTGTGGCACTTGGCCCTTCATATAAAACAATGAAAAACAAAACGGTATTAGTGTAAGTCAAACTTAATACAGTGAGAACAGACAGAAGCCAACATGATACTCAAAGCCTGCATTCTTGTTGGGTTTTGGATGTATGAATGTAGACTAATATTTATGAAAGAAAACACAAAGAAACTGAGAATGTTACCAAAATTTTATGTCCAAAAGTAGTTTCATATTTCATTCATGATTCTCAAAATGTCCACAATCCAGTATGGATATTGAATCTAACCCAGCAAGGGATACACTGTTTGCTTGTTTTTGTTTTGTTTGAGACAGGGTTTAATAATAATAATAATAAAATCCAAAAGCCAAAATCAGTCTTAGCTGTCCTGGAACTTGCCTTGTGAACCAGGCTGGCCTTGAACTCCGAGATCCACCTGCTTCTGCCTCTCGGGTGCTGAGATTAAAGGTGTGCGCCACCATCACTGGTTATCAGGGGACATACATAGCTCAGTAATAGAGCACTTGCCTATGAGTGAGTCCTAGCTTCAATCCCCAGTACCACAGGCAAAGCAATCAACGCAAAAACAAAACTGTGAATGAGCTTTTCTATTAATTCCAACAATGTTCACACTTAAGAAACAATTTCTAATAGCTGTGTGATCAGGAAATTGTGAACTATAGGAAAAGAATTGCATCATACTTTCTGAACCTTCCCACATCCACTGTCTGCTTAGCAATGGCTTTATTCTTGGTTGGTGTTACTCTGGGATGGAGCTATTGTGATACACACTCATGGTGTAGTCTAGGTCTAAAAATACCTGAGGGCCGGCAAATGGTTCGGTGGGTAAGGGCATGTGACATCAAGCCTGCGCACCTGAATTTGATACCCAGAAGCTACGTGGATGAAGGAAAGAATTGACTCTTGCAAACTGTCTCTGACCCCAACATCATCCCCACATTAATCACTTTTAAAAGTTAAAACAAAAAACTGTAATATATTCTAAGACTTGCTTACTACTTGACTATTAATTTTTTTATTAGTTCAACAAATATGGGATGTTTTCTAATAAAAACCAACATAAAGACTCCATGCTGGATCGTATGAGACCGAGACAAAAACCACAGGAAGACACAGGACAGTTTGAGAATTAGCTGCTTGTGTTTATTATCCGATTTACAATTGGTATAGCAAAGGAAGGTGCATACAGAGCTATTTGACAAGGTCCAGTTCCAGATGTGACACAATGGTATTCTCCTGGAGCCCCCAGGGCCCCATGCCATGCCGGGGGCCACACAGAATTCGGGAGAGGGGCTGTGCGTGCCTCTGCTCACCCGACAGCAGAGGTGGCCCCAGACACAGGCAGCCCTAGTTCCAGATGTCAAGCTGACGTGAGAACCACCCACTACTAATTATGCACTAGGAGCCTGGGATACTGTAGAAAACATGCCCTCAGTAGAGGACAGGCTCTCGTGAGCCCGACATCCTCCATTGACAGAGCCTGACCATTTACGTCAGACCAAGGGCAGGAAAAACTAGAAACCAAAACCTACTTACTTAACAAGGGCATTATTAATGTCTAAGGATTTAAACCTAAGGCTATTTACATAAGGTTTGGGATCTTCAAAATTCAGGGCAATTTTAATTCTGAGTTCGAGAAGACTCTCCTACTAGGTAACAGGACACTCAGAAGTACCTGAGAAATAACCACAGAAAACCCTGAAGGAGAAAACAACTGGGTTTTCCCACCAAGCATGAAAGTACATACCAGCCGATACTGTAAACAAAACAAAACAAAAAAACGCCGAGGAACAGTATCGGAGCATAATAGTTCTACCGGGGAAGAACTTGCTGGAAGGCTCTACTTCGGATTACATTTTACAGACAGCCTGATGTAACAGATTCTCAGTACCAAAAATAATTTTAGGCGAAAACTTCAGAATCAGCAAAACCCAGTTTTAAGACAGGATTCATTTGCAGAGACAAGCATGCACCAGGGTACAATTACTGTGTTCCAAAGGAACATCAAAAAATCAATTAATTGTCAAAATCCCATCTGGTTTAACCAGACGTGCTCACTTGGTGCTAAGACACCATTCGGCCTCCGGTGATCACTTAGGCACTGAGTACACAAAAGTATAGAAGTATTCTCAACACAGAACTCCACAGAATCCAGCTTAATTACGGTGGTGTATGTGGCATACATAAGGTGTTGAATAACACCTTCCTACCCTCTTGAGCCCTTGCTTCCCTACTTCCTGCGGCTCCTTCTTCAGAAGCTGTGAATGTCCAAGCAACAGAAGAGTCCTTTCCTGGGGAACCAAGACAAAGCTTGGAGCTTTTGCTGAGGGAGGCACCCAGTTATTGATAGACTAGAAATACAAATGCTATTTTAAAAAATGAATTGGAATATTTAGGAAATTGAACCACCAGGAAGTCTTGTGTTAATGCCTGCTTCATCAAGGTCACTTGCTAACCCGGAGTCCTTCCTAAACGTGTGCGTGGTCTGTTGACAGCAGCGAGACCAGGCAAAGGGTGACAAAGGTGTGTGTGTGTGTGTGGGGGGCATCTTTACACCCTTTGTTTCTGAGAAATTTATTTAGAAAAGTGTTAGTAAAGGTTCTAGAAACATAGAAAACCCATAGGTTCTTACCATCGCATGGATTTTTTTTTGACCCTTTGCGTGCATCTCTTCTTGGGGAGGAGACTCAAGGGAGAGAAGGAAGCAACCCCCTGCATACATGAAGAATTCCTCTCAAGCAAAATATTTGCAAGTTAAGCACCGAGAGGACCAACTAGGAGACCTCCTGCTTTTACAGACAGAACAGGGAGTTCCCACTCATCTTCTCCCCGGGTGTGACACTTTCTTGAACAACTCCTCAGAGACAAAGCCATGGCCTGCCACCTCAGAAAGCAGAGCCTTCTCCCCAACTCAAGGCCTGCATCACACTGCTGAATGCTGGACCCATCTTCAGGCCTCACTTGTCTTAGCTCTCCCATGAGCAAGGTCCTTCTCTACTCCTGCAGACACCAAGAACTAGGCAGCTGTCTTTATTACGTAAGGAGAACAACGGAACCCAACACACACACTCTCGAAGCAAGAGCCTGGGTTTTACTTCAGTTTATAATTTAATGTGCCTGAGAATTTTTGTGCAAATACTTGTCATCTTTCATTAAAAATATGCATAGCACACTTTGGAAAAAGTTAGTTACAACTAACTTTTCTTAAAAATTTACATATATAAATATACAACATAATCTAAGTCCTACTGATTGCGCTTCTGGTTCAAATCCTTCCGGCCTCCAAGGACATTTGAGAAACATGCAATTATGTCTGTATTCCTTGGCCACCATATTATCCAGAAATATCCTGAAAAACTTTCTTGATTCCAATTTACCCCTATTTTCCTTTTTAAATCCCTCCCAAGCCCACTCACATTACAATTTTTAAAGTTTTTGTTATGTTGTACAAAAATACAAGTTTAAAAAAACTGGAGTTTTAGTAATCATAAATACAAAGAAATCTGGGTGGTATTTGGGTTCTCAGTGCCTGAACGTTCTGAAAAGAGAAAGTCTCCATTTTTGACATAAGGGACAAGAGAAAACTCCTTATTTGCTAATGCTGTGAGTGCACCGTTGGATGGATGCAAATTTGACCAGGCATCAGCGGGGAAAGCTTCTACAGTCTCAGGAACAGACCACGCCCTGCAGCACCCTCGGGGCAGCCTCCTGCCGGGACAGCCAGGGTCCTAGCTTTCCTCCTAGGCAGTGTCTCCTGTGTGTTCTAGGGACAGAGGGGCCAGCAGCTCAGTATTACTGCCGTGTTTCAACAGGATTGGATTTCCTTTTCTACTCACTTTTCATTTTCAAGGCAACTCAGCTGAAGAAGTGCACTAACCTCTCCATTTCTGTCTCCAGCCTACTCACGTCACTTGTCCCCACCTTCTGTTAACTCCACCCCCGAAGCCCTCATCCAATGCTTCTATCCCTCCGCTACACCTCTCCACATCCGCAACCCTTCTGCGACATTCCTTCTCTCTCCTCAGGCCGGTCCCCGTTCTCAGTGCGTCTCAATCCTTCATGTGCTAATTTATACATGAGGTCAGTAGTGATGAGCCTCAGTCTTCCTTCAGGATACCCATTTTGGGTGAGGCTGTGCAAACTGGGGCTCCAAAGCTACCCATCATGACCGGAAGACTCTGATTCCTCCTCAGTCCACCCAGTAAACTGCCACTTGAATTTAAATAAACAGCAGACTCTGGTCTCTGAAGACCCATTTCTGCCTCTCGGTTTTTCCCGTTCTCCTGGGGGTCAGGGGTCTTGACCACTCTGGCTATCCCCAGTCTCTTCAGCCTGTCCACCAAGTTCATCTTCAGCTGGCCAACATCAGGAGGAGTCCTGGAAGGTCTTAAGCCATACATTTCTTGCAGGAATGTTTCAGCTGGTCGGGAAGCCAGAAAGTTCTCGGAGACATGGACTCGGGGCTCAAAGGGCAAGGGGGAAGAGCATGGTGACTGTGACGGGGAATTTGGTGGTGTGGAAGGGGTGGCCAGGGCCTTGGGGCGAGGCTGCAGGAGGGGGTCTTCCGAAGCCGGGCTGTGGTACGCCTTAGCAGAGATGCCTCGCTCCTGCAGAAGCTTAGCTAAACTCCGCGTGCTGCTGAACGTTATGGTAGAGTCGCGCCGGTTTGTGATGGATTCCCCAATGCTGAGTCTATAGGACACGGCAGGAGAGTTCACAGCCGTGTGGGATGAGCTGCTCCCGCTACTTCCACAGGACAGTGACGGGAACCCGGAGCTGGAAGAAAAGAGGGAGAGTGCCTCGGAATCAGGGACACCACACCGACACTTAACATAAAGAAAATACACCAAGAAAACAATAGCGTGATCAGCCTTACACGCAAGGCAACCTTTCATTTGCACGAGGATGCCCAGCCTGTTGTGTTCTCAAGGACAGCCTTTCCAATTTTATTTCACTGGAAAACAGCAAATGTCTATTTGTGAAACTGCCATTTTCTCAAACTGTTAACTCTAAACCACAGTAAAACATGGATATTCATGAACCACATTGTGAGTCTTGCTTTGGAGTGTGTATTTTTAAGAAATAAAAACCAATGAAAAGCTTTGACAGTTGTTAGATCTTGTTGCTTATTCTATGCTTGGTTAAGAATAAGAGAGAAGGGGCTGGAGAGATGGCTCAGAGGTTAAGAGCACTGGCTGCTCTTTCAGAGGTCCTGAGTTCAATTCCCAGCACCCACATGGTGGCTCACAACCATCTGTAATGAGATCTGGTTCCCTCTTCTGGTGTGCAGGCATATATGCAGACAGAACATTATGTAATAAATCTTTAAAAAAAAAAAGAGCTAAAATAAATCATATTTCTCATCATGGTGGAATGGAAGGGCTCGTCTGTAGTCAGCTTTCCTTTGTGAACAATGTTACCAGGATTTAACACGTTTTCACTGGAACAAGATGATCACACGTATCATAGTATCAAGATTTTCAAAGATTATGAACTAAAGACAAGTATAAGATTGATAAATTAAGCAACAGCTTTCCAGAACACTAACGTGTGCAAAAGAAACAGCACTCGTGCAAGTCTGACTTCTTGGTCAGAGCAGCCTTGCTCAGAACCTCTGGTCTCTCCCTCATTTCCTGGGAGAATTTCCTGCCCCTCCCCAAACTGTGTACCTGTAAAAAGTCCTTTAAGGATCAGTTTTCTAGAGCATACACTGGTACCTAATGACTGCAGAAAACTTGCAGTATGCTCATGAGAGCCCCTACGAGGACTCTGACTGGACATCACCAGTCTGCTGCTTCCAGCCGACATATGTCTGAATGGCCGGTCATCTTCTCTCCTTGTTGGCCGCTAGAAACTCCAGACTGAAATGCAGGGGTCTCCTGAGTGCAGATCAGCCTTCCCGGTGTGATCCACACACTGGACTTTACTCCTCCACCCACACACTGACTCGCTGTTGCACCATTTTTTATTTCTGGTTATACTTTCCCTACAAAGACCAAAGTCTCTCTGAACACCACCTCTCTGGAGAACCGGCAAGCTAGAACCAGCCTCGGTACGGCTCAGTAAGTGGAGTCTAGGCAGTGATATCTGGCCTGGCAGCTGGTGTCATAACTCATAGAAATGTCTTCGGATAGAGCTGGGTGAGTTAGGTAGTCTTAGGTGAGGGCTGGCCTGCTCGAAAGAGCAACACTGTGCTTAGGACGGGGCTTGGGACTATGAAGCCTTGGTGCAGGGCTGGCACTCCACCAGAGGTGACCAACATCGCCTACACAACGAGGCCCTGACATCAACTTTGGAAACTGGTGTTCGGGCGAGCTTTTCTGGTCGGCAGAGTTCCAGTGCACTGTCAGAACCCAAGGCAAAGGTAATGAATCAGAGAACAAGGCAAGGCGCAGGGACGGAGCCCAGGCCCTGGTGACAGTGTCTGCTTCCATCTTGGACAGGAGTCACATGTGTAACAGCTTCCTGTGAGTCTTCCCGGGAGAGCACTGATCGCAGAGGGATCTGGAGCCATCTGAGTTTGAGCAGCGTGAGGAATGGAGGCGGTCTTGTGAAGAGTGTGGCATCTCACACCTTGCAGCCTGATTCACTTTGGGTACAGACACCCTCAGGTGAGTCATTTGTTAGCTGTCTGCTCCTGGGTCAGTCACCTTAACTTTCTATGCCTCAATTTCTTCATTTCTGCCTACTTCAAAGAGTTATGATCAAAGGAGAACATGAAATGTCAAAATATTCTGAAGACAAATAGTCACTAATAATTAAACTAATTAACTATTAAAACCCTGGGAATCTAAAGAGGAACCTGTGTGAGGCCCCTGACCCCCAGCCCCTCTTACCTAGGGGTGACCTGAGTGATGTCAGAGGGATGTAAGATCCTACAGTTGGTGAAGGTGAATGTCGAGTTCGTGCATGACAGACACTTTCCTGGGTTCGAAGTTGCAACTGAAACAGAGATTTTTAGAAAGCCAAACACAGAATAGAAAGACTAGGTTAATAACATAAAAGGCGCATCATTATTTTGTTAGCAATACAGCATTTATCAACTGCCTTTTGTAGTAGAAAGTTCCTAAATATGGAAATGAAATATATATAAATAATATACTAGTAGTAACTGATTAGTATATAGCTGAACTTACAGTGCTTTAAAATTATAAATAAAAGGAGTAAAAATAGCTTGGAAATGAGCGAAAACCACTCTGGAAAACACATTATAAAATTGAGATAAAAGAAAACATTAAGATCTAGTTATCCTGATGCCCAGTCAAGCTACCTGCCCTGGTTCTTAGAGTGCTGTGTGCTGACTCTGGAAAACTTCGTGGTAATTCCAGGATGAGGCCTCTTTATTTATTTTTTTTCTTTTCTGATGGGGTTGACATTTGCATGCTGGCATAAAAGCAGTGATGGGTAAAAATTCTAGCTCCTCAACACAAGTCGAGACAATGACCCCAGATTATACTTGTATTCTTCATCCTTATATATTCACAGTATTTTTGTTCCAAGCCAGATGTACTGAAGGAGGTGTTTATCATTAAGTCTTGCATCTTTTTACTCTGCAGTAGATGGAAACAGGCTGTGTCCACTAGGCCCCTGCTGTGCACATGTGTGTATGCAGCCAATACAAACAGCAGTTACCTACAGAAAAGTGTTTATGCAGCCGAGTTGAAACCGTATCAGGGAACACCATTTACTAACACACAAGCTATACTTATTCAGACTTGGGAATCTGGCAGGCATTCTCTTGGGGAAAAAAGCTGTCAGTATTCTCTACCAATGACAAATGCAAGCTTCAAGTGACAATCAGTTTTGGAAACTCACATCCACTGCTGAGATGTTGGAAACAGCCTGTCACGCTGAAGTTGTCAGCAGTGACATCAATACACCGTCTAACGGGAAGTGTCAACATCTGGGTGTCTGTGTAACTGTCTTAATGACCAACACAGGCCACCAAACCATGCCTGAGCACACGTTCAGAGTGTAGGGCAAACACAATTTAATGAAAACTAATATGAAATTCATTGCTAGAGTTTCAGATTCCACACTGCTGTAACTATTGGAGAAACTACCACTTCCCAAGTTCTTGTTTGATTTCAAACATCCGTAATTCTTGAAAAGACTATTAAAATAATTTTTTCTTTTCTAGCTACATATTCACACGAGGGAGTATTTTCTTCACATTGTTCATCCAAAACAGCATTGCAACAGATTAAATGCAGAAAGAAGTTCATAATGAGAATCTTCTATTAAGTTAGAAATTAGACCTGCAAAATTGTCAAACAAAACCATTTTCTTACTGTGTACAATACAGTTATTTTTCAGAAAACAGTATCTACAGAGAATATTTATTTATTTAGTTTTTTGAGATAGAGTTTCTCTATGTAGCCCTGGCTATCATGAAACTTGCTCTGTAGACCAGGCTGGCCTCAAACTCAGAGATCCACCTGCCTCTGCCTCCCAAGTGCTGGGATTAAAGGTGTGTGCCACCACTGCCCAGCTCAGAACTTTTATTTTTAAATAAGCTATTTTTTCTGGTAAGTTCTCAGTTTTTATTCTAACTTAATTAGTATCAACAGACAAATAGGTAAACCTTCTTGAGTTCTCACAGACTTTTAAGAGACCAAAAGGATTGCAAACCACTAATTGACCTGATCTATCTCTCTTCCTATTTAGTTTTGCAGGCTGGTGGGATAAAACGGAGAAAATTAGAAATGTCAGCAATGCTACAGACTTTTATTACCTTACTTCCACTGGTGAGTACATGTCAGAGATGGCACGGGGGCAGCCGGACAGCCACAATAGGCCCGTGCACTGCACTGGTTCTGAGGCCTTGTTCAACAAGCACTCTCCTCACCTGTAACTGGCCCGCCCGCTGAGGTAATGGGTGGCAGGAAGATCCCCGTCACTGGCGTGGGAGCTGCAGGTTTTGGCTCCACTTGAAGAGGCTGCTGAACCTGAAAAGTGATTCCCTCTTCTTCATCCTCCTCTAAATCCGAGATGTGATAGACGACATCCTTGGGCATTTGGGTGAAGCCTTTAGTAATGACGCCTGGTCGTGGGTCAAGGATGGTTCCCAAGTTTGGTTGAGCAAGCTGCTGCCAATGATGCAGAGTCTGTGATCCTGGACGGGCAAGCAGGACAGGCATGCATTACATTTCCCACAGATCCTCAATCTTGAAGAAGGTAGAATTGCATGAGTAATAACAACAATGATAAAGACAACGATACTTGGGTTTGGTATTTTGATAAAATTTGTAAATTTAGCTTCTCTGTAGAAAACTGACATGATGTTGAACGTCTGAGCAATAGCTTTTCTATTTCAAAAGACAATCTTCGAAGGGACATCCAAAGAAGAGGAGAAAAACCCACTAAGGCATTTTTAACAGGACCTGAGCTGCTCAGGCAGGAGGGAGGCTCCCACTTTAGGGGTGGGCTGCACTTTCCAGGTGGTGAAAACCAGTGTTCACCTGGCTTAGTCTATGAACTTGGAAGCGAAAACTGGGCACTTAGGTTGGAAAACAGCCTAATTTCTTTGTGCATTTCTCTACTTGTTCATGACTCTTTTCCCTGGATCCCCAGAGGAACACGAAAAGGTAGGTTATAGGGTGGAGAACACATCCCTTTGGCTCCAGCCTATGGGATGCTGATGAGTGGTCACCCCATGCCCTTGTACCAGATGTAACATCTAATTGTCACTCCGGTAACTTCAACCTAAAATCAGCAACTCTAACCAATACTGGGTCAGACCAGGAGTCCTTATAGGCTGCCTACTCAAACTTTTGTTTAATAAGGAACTTTTCACCACAGTATTAGAGAATCACTCACGGACCATCAATATCCGATAAATCAGATACTTCTTTTGAATTTAACTTGTACTTTAAATAAAATTGAACTGAAGGAGAAAAAAGCACAGGCATACATGTGCGCCTCTGTGTCAGTGATACTCCTTGGGTGGAGTTCTTTGTAGGTGGAAATGAAGCCGTACTCTGGATAATTTTCATTTATCACATCCTGTTGGTGTTACCATGGTAACTGCTATCAATGGTATTCCATAACAACAGTTAGGAAGATTCTCCCCACTTCCCTCTTCCACTGATACAGACATCAGAAGAGAAGGAACGCTGATGACCTGGTGACACAGGCCTCACCACTCACTAACTGTCCAGTACACGGCACCACCACACAGACAGCAGATTTACCGTGATGGACAGCTTGTGCACATGGTGCTCTCATAACCGCTGCACAGATTTCAATTCTAGGAGAGACGTCTAACATGTACACAGCTGCTAAAGGCCATCACGGACTTATTACCTTCCAGGGGCTTGACAATCTGTAACTTTTCTGGCATGAAGCCTCGAAGGCAGCCAGCACTGCCGAGGTCCGTGCTCTCCGACTGGTCAGCACAGAACGAGTCGAGGTGCCCTGTGGGGGTGTCACAGCTACTGGCTTCCTCCTTCTCGGCCAGGACCTGGATCTTCCGTTCCCACTCCTCAGCAAAGAACTGCTTCTCGCTTAGGTAGTTCTGTCTTCGCAGGCTAAGGCGATGCAAAGCCATAGCCAAGTCGCTGTCTTCAGTGGGTCCTGGGTGGCTTGTGGGCTGAGAGCTCCTGTGGGAAAATCATAGTCGCTGACGAGATTGTGGTTGTGTGCACAACCTAGACCTCTCCTTTCTACAGCACTGGCCATTCAAAGACTGACCTCAGGAATGAGGTGTCTTCTAAGCTATTTGAAATACAGAAAACAACAACAAACAAAACCATCAACAATACTATACATTACTGTGATACATCATTTCCAATTCCTTCTAGAAAGTCAAAAATATATTGTGTTTGCTAACTTTTCCATTTCATTTAATTATGAAGCTGCAGGTATGTCTACCTTTATGTTCAGGGCAGACAATCACAAAGCAAGTATTATTACAGTTCACAGAATTGCTCAGTTCACTGAGCACAAGAGGTATCACCACTGTTTATAACTGTGACTGAAGAGAAGAGCTAGCTAGCCATCAACTATTACATGCTATTGATCACAAAATGTAGTTACTTAAAAAACTGTGAGTAGGGTGTGGTGGGGCATGCCAGTAATTCTAGCACTCAGGAGACTGAGGCAGGAGAATCATGGTTTTGATAGCAGTCTGGGCTGCACCAAAAGTTCAAGGCAGCCTGGCTACACAGGAAAACATCCTACCTAAAAACAAACAAACAATAACAACAGACAAAAAAAAAGTAACTGGTGCTGAAAAAGATGTGAAAAAAACTTACTTTGGGTCACAAGCATTCCCCAAATATGCAGACTATTTAAAAGAAATCAAGGATTAAAAATGACAAGGTGCTAAATACTCATGCGTCTCTGAGGCACTTTCCAGCATTCTGAAGCTGGGGTCGTTTAGAATTGATGCAGAAGTAACAGTTAGAGCGGCTGTCAGCCACTGTGAGTGAACTGAGCGTGTGATCTGCTACGCCAACACCATAAGCAATGCAGACCCACAGCCAGGAGCCATGCCTTACCCTGGAACCTCTGTGCAGCTCCCTTGGTTCAGGAGTGTTTTGTCCTCTGTTTGCTGGACACCGGACTCAAAGGGTTTGGCTGTCATGACGACACTTGAACGGTTGGAGCCTGGGATGGGTAGCAGGGCCGGGAAGGTGACAGAGCGGCCCCGAGCGTCATTGGCAACCTTGACAGTATCAAACACCCTTTTCTGCTGGGCCCTGTCAAAAGAAGCATTCACTCCTGCTACTGTCACCCACTAGGGGGCACCCACGAGACTTGTGCATTCACAGACAGAACCAGAAACAAAGCCACCCAGAATACTCCCAAGTCTGGGAGAAATGAGAAAATCAGCTTTGGTACAGGAAGAGCTCCCCCATGAGAAGACAATCTGCACAGTAGATTCTCTCCTGACCGGCATTCATGACTTTGTATTGTGTTTCTTCCCTCGGTGCCCAGGGATCAAACCCAGGACCTCACTCTGCCTCGCAAGCCTCCCACCACAGCAATCCCAGCCTGTGGCTTCTTTTGAATTTCCACTCCAATGGTGTGGTAACAGCCCTTGTGACTTGTACTTACTTTTGTTTAAACACAGACTCCTCATCCAAACTCAGCTTTTTACGCATGGTCCCTTCAATCTCAGCTGCCAACGATTCCTAAAGAAAGGAGTTCAAGATTTGTCAAGTGATTGCTACCCTCAAGTGAATTAAAAGAGTGTATACAAGAGTGTATTTTTTATGTTATAAGAAAAGGAAATACAGGGAAATGCAGACTAAAATTCAAAGGGGGTAGTGAGACTGGAAATAAAGACTCTTAAACAAGACCCAGCCATCTCTCCATGAAGCACTGTTCTAAGGCAGCAATGGACAAAACCAGTAGATGAAAAGCCAGCATCATGTACGGAGACACAAACACAGAAAGTCTGACAGGCTGCAGACCAAGGCGAATCTGTAAAAATGTTCTGCTTGCTTCCTTGTAACTTCTACACACTTACACGCTTTGATAATTTGCTCAGAGATGAGGATTCAGCTAGCACGGTTATCACACTTGGTGGGGTTGGACTGAGGGTGCCTGGCTCTGAAGGCACTGAGAACCTGATTTTTAACACCCACAGATGCGCTGATGGAAGGATGTGAAATCATACATCTCCCGACCTGACCACCTGAGTGAGTCCTGAGCCGTGATAGCTGAGTGGTAATGGGTACATCTGGCACCCAGGTCTGTTGCAGAATATTTGTTTACACTGTGAAGATGTGTCACTGTGATTGGTTTAATAAAGAGCTTAATGGCCAATAGCTAGGCAGGGGAGACTAGGCGGGACTTCTGGGCAAAAAGAGGAACTCTGGATGAATTTCGACATGAGAGATACCAGCTAGACACTGAAGAGGTCAGACATACGGAACAGAGCAGAGGGAACCGAGCCATGTGGCAGAATACAGATTAACAGAGCCAGGTTAATTTAAGTTATAAAAGCTAGTTGTGGACAAGCCTAAGGCCGAGCTTTCATAATTAAAAATAAGTCTCTGTGTCATCATTTAGGGGTTGGCGGTCAAGGAAGTCCAACAAGAAAGCTTGCTACATGGGTCTTGGATTCAGAATGTCTTTTCTCAAAGTTACCAGAGCTCCTTGGAGAAATGGCTGATTCCTGGGACAGAAAGTACAAAAAAAGCACAGTTCGCATGAAGGAGACCCTGCTGGCCTTACCTGGGACAACTTGAGTATCAAAGGATGGGATTAGAAAACTGTGACCCGGTAGTTGTGATGGTTGGCTTTAATTGTCAACTTGACATTGTCTAGAACCAGCTGTGGAAAGTCTCAATGAGTGACTGATCACATGGTTGACCTGTGGGCATGTCTGTGGGGGGTACTGTCGTAATTACGCTAACTGAAGAAGTCCCAGTCCACCATGGGCAGCACCATTCCCAAGGCAGGGGGTTTTGAACTGTTTAAAAGTGGAGGAATTGAGCACAAGCAAGCGAGTGTACATCCTTCACTGTCCTCTGCTCGACTGAGGAAGTGATACGAGCAGCTGACGTAGGTTCCTGCTGTCTGGCCTTTCCCAACAGACTGCAAACCTAGAACTGTGAGACAAAACAAACTCTTTCTCCCCAAAGTTGCTTTTTTTTCAAAGAATTGTATCACAGCAATGAAAATGAAATAAGACCAGTAGTCATCACTGAAATGACCAAAGAACCTGGATGATGTTAAAAGCAATGGCTGAAAGTCTGATGAAGACATTCACCCTTCATCACTCGGTTAATGCAGTATCTGCTAGCTTTCACTTGTGTGTAGTAAATTAGTAGTACTAATTTAATTAGTTCATTATTAACTTTCAAGGTTGAAAAACTAGCAGATACTACTAACCAAAAATTTATAATTAACAATAGGATGAATGTACCTCCTGAAATAACTTAGCATTATATCACACTGAAATAACTACATACAAAGGTATCCCGTTTTTCTTAATTTGTATGTATGTATGTATGTATGTACGTGTGTGTGTGTGTGTGTGTGTGTGTGTGAGTGAGTGTATGTGAAGGTCAGAAGACAACTCTGTGGCGTTGGTTCTCTCTTTCCACTTTGATGTGGGTTCCGGGGATTGAATTCAAGTCTCCAGGTTTGCGTGGCAAAGACCTTTTACCCACTGGGCCACCTTGCTACCCCCAAACATATCCTTCAAAGGATATTTTTGGAGCTGGATGCCGTGGCCTGCATATGCAATTTCAAGTAGTCAAGGCTGAGGCAAGAGGACCACTTGAGCTGAGGAGGTGGAAGTTGGCCTGGCTATGGTAGACAGACGCCTTCAAACTGAATGTCGGAATAAATAAGTGAGCAAATAAACACACAAACCAGAGTTTACAAGTAACAGAATAACAGGCATTGTTGGGAGGATTGGGAAAACTTGAGTGGGCTCTGGATGAGGCGACAACGTACTGAGTCACCTTCATGACAACAGGGCAGCTCTGCTGCCATTACCAGGCGTGTCCTGCTCTACTAAACACTGTCCCTGTCTTTAAACAGAAACTTAAGCGCTAAGTAGTCAAAGGGATCTCTGACACTTGCTATCAAACAGTTCAGGAAAAACAACAACAAAAACCAACCAACCAACCACCCAATGAACAAAAAAACCACCAAGGGAGGTAATAGCAAATATATTAATTATTCATGTGAAGAATATAAAAATTTCTTGTACCACTTTTTGGAATTTTATTCTAAGTTTTAAATTATTTTAAAGTCAAAAATTAAAAAACAAAATGCTGGAGATGTAAGTGGTAGAGCTCTCGCCTAGCATGTATGAGGCCCTGAGTTCAATTCCCTACATTGCTGAATAAATAAACATTTTAAAAAACCCCAAACAATCAATGTGGTGCAGTGGGTAAAGGTGTAAACTGTCGAGGCTGATGACCCCAGGTCAATCCACGGGGCCCACCCACCTGGTGGAAGGAAAGGACCGACCCTAGAGAGTTGTGCTCTGATTTCCATCAGCTAGGAAAGGAAAGGAAGTGGGAGACAGGAAAAGACAACTACTGAAGAGAAGAATGGGGTCAGGAGGGTGACCAGGGAAGGAAGAAAGCAATTGTTGATAGATATTCACACACACACACACACACACACACACACACACACACACACACGCTCTAAAATAAATGTAAAAACACCCAATAGTCAGTCTGGCTAGCCTGTGCTATATATAGCAAGTTGGAGGCTAGCCTGTGCTAAACAGTGACCGTCTCAAAAGTTCAGAGTCGTGTATGGTTTCTATAAGAACCAGGTGTTAAAATAGCTCTTTGAAACAATGTAATAAATTCTGGCATAAACTCAACTTTTAATTGAGTTCTCCCATTCCCCCAATACTGTCTATTAATGAATTAAAAAATTAGGGTTCCTATCTGCAAGAGACTTATATTCTAGGTAGAGTTAAACCTACCAAGAATTTAAGACTTCTCGACAGAGGTTCAGATGTTCAAAGCAAGCGTAAGTTGGACAAGAGCCCTGGAACTCACAGGGCAGAGAGGGAACCAACTCTAGAGAGTGGTCTTAGTTGAGTTTCTATGCCTGTGACAAATCATCGTGACCAAAAGCAACCTGAGGCAGCAAGGGCTGTTTCACCGTAAGATCGTAAGTCAGGCACCCACGGAAGTCAGGTAGGAATCGGGAAGTGGGAGCTGGTGCAGAGGTCATGGTGGCGTGTTCCACCCGCTTTCTTCAGGATTACCAGCCCAGGGGTGGCACCACCAGGGCACCTGCACATCAATCACTAATTAAGAAAATACCCCACAGGCTTGCCCACAGGCCTATCTTGTGGGGGCATTTACCCAATTGAGAGTCCCTCTTCCCAAATGACCCTTGCCTGTGTCAAGTCGACAAAACACCAGCCAGCACTAACACTGTCTTCTGACCTCCATGTGTGCACATGACACGTGAACAGGCACACACATGTACACACACTAATGGGAAAAGGAAATCTTAAGTGTGTGGCCAGGAGATGGTTCTGTGGGCAAAGGCTTGCTTTCAAGTCTGCTGACCGAGTTTAATCCTGGGCCCCACATCCTGGAGGCAGGAAAGAACCACCTTCCACAAGGTGTTCTCTGACCTCCACACATATGCTGTGCTCATGCATACCGAACACACACAGAGCAGACAGACATAAAAACTCAAAAGCATGGCTTAAGTGAGTGACAGGCGGTGGGTCTAAGGTAGGAGATAACCTCATATGAGTGAGCTGTGGTACACAGATCAAAACCCAATTTCCTTAGCGTTTATCTCACAAACCGCAGCAAGTGTAGACTATCATCTGTGAAAATAAGAGTGATAAGGAAAGTGTGGACATGCAAATTAAAGAGTGATAAGGAAGGTGTGGATATGCAAATTAAAAAGTGATAAGAAAAGTGTGGACATGCAAATTAAAGAGTGATAAGGAAGGTGTGGAAATGCAAATTAAAGAGTGATAAGGAAGGTGTGGATATGCAAATTAAAGAGTAATAAGGAAGGTGTGGACATGCAAATTAAAGAGTGATAAGGAAGGTGTGGAAATGCAAATTAAAGAGTGATAAGGAAGGTGTGGATATGCAAATTAAATCCTGACTAGTGACTGTGTCCGAGGAACAAGAGTGAAGCGTGTGCTCTCTTTTCTAGATCCTCATGGCATCATAATCCACACACCGTCTGGAAACAGTGCAAGCCTCTCTCTCCTCTTTCTTGAAGCACATGGCAGCAGCTTTCCCGTCTCTTACCCCCGTGAAAAGGCCGCCGTAGGCCTGGGAGGAGCAGAAGTGAGCCGCAGGGCCGCATCTGCTCCGCAGCTCTTTGATTTCTTCTTGGGACTCGTGCAGCATCCCCAGGCACTCCATGTTTCTGTCTTGTAGGTCATGGAGCTGAAGGAGGAAGACAGCACACTGACAGTCGCCCCAGACAGCCCCGTTAGCCGCGGACCCCGAGAAGGACTCCCGAGGGGTGTCACTTTGATCTGGGGCCCAGCAGACTGCATAAATATCATTCCAACAAAGCAACCCTAGAGCAAACTCAGCCAAGAGCGTTTCCACGTGAAGCTGCCGGGATCTGAGATGTCTCGGGCAAGTGCTGTAAAACAAGACTTCTCAAAACCTGAAATGCGGCGGGGACAACCAGACTGTCGAGTCAGCAGCTGATGGCCCGTCCCAAAATACCATGGAGGAAACGGAAAGGTGCTACCTCGTCAGGGTTAGTGTAACAGTACATCTTCTCATGAACATCACCCTGAAGTCTTTCAGGGACAAGATCAAGAGTCTAGAAAGTGACTCATGTAATGTCAGAGTGTCCCCTCACCCTAAGGAAGTCCCCCCTGCCTTTATAGCAGCTGGCAAAAGAATACATTTCAGAGTGTATTTTAACTGAGCACGTGTCCAGCTCTTCGGGTCAGCAGGGCTGGGGATGCGCATCTACAATGTGTATTACCCTGCCTCTCATTTTGAGAGACTTGTTAGAGGCTGTCCTCTTTTTTTTTCTTTTCCATGTGCTGCAGAGCCATCCAGAATGAGGAAGACCAGGAAACGTCCGGGATGTGTGACCCACCCAGTCCATGAGGGAAATGCTACCCGAGGCAAATCTGGAGCTGCCCTCGTCATCAGTGTGGTGTGAAGCTTGGCGTGGGGTAGCTCCCCAAGCAGCAGGTCTTGGTGAAAGCTAAGTGCCTCAGCAGAAGGGCTGAGGAGATTCAGGTGTTGATGGCTGCTCTGTCCACACAGGGAGGTTCATTAAATGCCAACAAATCTTAAAATAGAATGGGCAGCTGAGGCGGTGGAGGCACTGGGGAGACCACGGTAGGAGGATCTCAAGTTTGAGGATAGCCTGTGCTACACAGAGAGTTCCATGCTAGTCTTAGGCCACATAGAAAACTCTGTCTCAAAGTTCAAAAGATAAATACACTAAAATAAGGATGGCCATGTGGCTCTCACGTGATCAACTGAGTAGAAACTCAGGGCGGTACCTAGAATCTATTTAAAACTTGCTGTTCCCAGTGAGTTTTATGAATGCTGAACTGCCACGAAGTTAAATCTGGCAAGTACTTAGAAAGGCCGTAAGAGATTTTTGCTTTATTTCTTAGACCTCATTAATTTCATCTCAACTATTTCTTGTTGCTGCTGTATTCCAAATGTGGCAGTTCTCTTCTGTAATTCTTACAAATATGAATGAAACCCCTATTCCCCTCCTGCACTTGGAAGAGGAGAAAGACCTCGTTACCTCCATCGTCAGCTGCCGCTGGGCGTCTTTGGAAGCCTGCAGGTGAAGCCTCAGCTCTTCCTTCTCGATGACATGCTAACAACACAGAAGAGGGACACGTGAGGCATTCCCACAGGGAACGTAACTACTTCTTCCTTTCTAAGACATACTGAGAGTGTCTGTCTGGAGTACAGTCTAAGGCCTATGACAGTGATCCCACCAGAAGCCGACTAAGAGTAATAACATAAGCAGAACACAAACTACGTGTGTTCAGAGGATATGGACCACGAATTCCTCACTGACATCACAACCTTCTCAAGAAAATCTGAGATACTTGTAAAACTACGTGGTACCTCAGAAGTTATTTATGATATTTTAGCAGAGGAGCAATATTAAAAGAACAAAGTAAACCACTGAAAAGGGGGACAGCCAGGTCTACTGTGTGACAGCACTTAGCAGAATGCAGTGCACCAGGACGGTGCTCAGCCGAGCCCGGCTGGTGAGTGAATGCACACACCTCTTTAAGCTTGTGCTGAAGATCTACAATCTGAGACAGCAGGGAAGAGATCTCCTCCTGGTAGCGAATCAGCTCATCACTCTTCCCCGACAGTTCTTCCGTCATTCTGGACATCTGCGCGTTGGTTTCACCTAGGAGCAAAGGCAAAGTTTAGAAACCAACGCCACGGTGGAACTGGAATCAGTGTGTGGCAGCTTGCAGGTCAGATGCTGACTGACGGCAGGCACTGGATCCATGAGCGGATCTGTTGACGTAACTTAGGAAAACAAAGATTCTCTGCGGTAAGCTAGTGCTGGGAACTAGAGACGATGGCGCTAAGGAGAGCGACAGTCTAAAATGGCAAACACGCTAACGAGCTGATTTTCTCATGAAAAAGGTATTTCTGTCAATTTTCATGAAAGGCTGAAGAGAGCGCTAGGTGGATTATGTGTCTTCGCAAGTGCTAAGAGGGGATTCCACGCGTGCCATCGAGAACACTTCAGGGACATAAATAAAATCCCACAAGCCATGAAAGTCAACCTTAACAGGTCTAACAGAGACTTTCCAGAGTGGAGCCACCCCATCTCCATCAGAATGTGATGATGCTACTGTGATGCGTCTGTGGGACACAGACGGTCAGGGACACCCATCAGCCCGAGTGATGCCTAGGCTGACCCTTACAGCCCAGAGCTTTATATGCATGAAACAGAACCCTTAGAATTGGATTCGTGGACTCTTTACATCATAGAGCAAATGTGACATCCGGATACAGCAGAAAAACTACCTTTCACTTTTTAAATTGACAAGGCAGCTTCCTACTGTCAGAGGGTGGCAGCTAAGAATGGAAGGGACAAGAGTGTGGACTATTCCTTTACACTGTGTGAATATACATCAGTGTAACTGGTTTAATACAAAAGCTAAATGGCCAGTAGCTAGGCAGGATTTTGGGGCAGAGAGAATGCTAGGAAGAAGGATGAAGTTTCAGGAATCAGGAGGAGACACCATGAGACACAGAGCAAACAGGACAGGAAGTATGGAGATGAGGTAAACGAGACTTGGGGCAGCAGACAGATTAATAGAAATGGGTTAATTTAAGTTATAAGAGCTAGTTAAAAACAAATCTAAGGTATCAGCCGAGCAGTTATAATTAATAATAAGTCTCTGTGTGGTTATCTGGGAGTGGCTGGCAGGACAGAGCTGATTGGTGGTCCCAATGAAAAACTGTCTACAAATGGCCTTCCAACGTGGGGCACCTACAGCCATATAGGACTTGAGAAAACTTAAAAAAGGTTCTAAACACACAACAATAGGGCCAAACACTGCTTCCTAGTCTCATGTCTCTCGTGCTGGCTACAGTACAGAGATGCATCTCCCAGCAGCTGCCTGCAGGATGGAGCCAGCCACCAACTGCTATGTGCTAGCACCATTCACTAAGCAGAGCAGTTCCAGCAGCTGATATCACAATTTAAGATTCGTCTCATGTGATCAAAAAAAAAAAAAAAAATACAAATGCTCAGGAAAGACAGATCCAGACAGAAAAAAAACCCTCTAAATGGATTATAGTGTGTTTAAAAATACAAATAGGCTTGGGAAAGAAAAGAAAAAGGCACAGATTAAAACATAGTTAAAAATAATAAAGTCCTTAAAAAAGGAATAAAGTAATAAAAAAAACCCAATAACCCACATAAAGATGGGAAATACACAGAGAATCTAGATCCTGTATGTTATTGTGTTATCTTTAAATTTTTTGGCTACAAAGAGACATTGGATTATGAAAGCTGCTAGATTAAACCAACCTATATATTTTACTCACGCCTTTTTTTTTTTTTTTTTTTTAAAAAGATCTATTTATTATGTATACAGTGTTCTGCCTGCATGTAGGTCTGCAGGTCAGAAGAGGGCACCAGATCTCATTACAGATGGTTGTGAGCCACCATGCGGTTGCTGGGAATTGAACTCAGGACCTCTGGAAGAGCAGTCAGTGTACTTAACCTCTGAGCCATCTCTCCAGCCCCCCTATATATTTTAAAAATATCTTGACTTCAAAATGGAAGTCAAAAGATGTGTTGCTTTGGGGGAGAGGTTATGCTTTTATTTCCACAAGAAATGAGAGGCTATGGATTCATTCCAGGCTGATATGGATCAGATGTGATTGGGGAAGACCCCCTGAAAATCCTGGGCTACAGACATAAAATAAACCTAGAAAAACTACAAAACACGTAACATGTATTTTACCTGCTCAAACATAAAACAAAAAAATCATCTTTGGCTAACTTGTGTACAACACACATCGGCTATACTTGTATTAATAAAGATATGTATGCTACCTTCAAAAGTTTATGTATTTTCAGAACAAGGGACCAGATACCAATAAAGATGATCCAGCCTCACAAAATATTCCAGCCAATACTTAACGATTATTTTCTCAAGGTTCCCCCAAAGATTCCAGCACCCTCAGACAACAGGAAGCAGTCTATACAAAACAATGCCCACATTCCCAAAAGATAGATTATGAATGTTTATTAACATTAAGGGGGGCTAGTTACAAGTTGTTATCAATCATAGTTAGAAAGAAAGCAAAACAGAAGAGTTAAATTCAAAAATCTCTTTCTAAAGGAAAAAGGGGGATATAATATAGAAATGATGAGATAAAAGAGTAGATTACTGAATCTACTTTAATTCAAAAAACAACTATTAATTTCAAAATATTTTACATTGGTATGGATTATGGTTTATTGATACAAATTTAAAGTTAATTTTGCTATACTATATGTATGTTTCTTCTCTTGTTTGGGGTAGTGTGCTTATGCAACTCATTAAAAAATGTAAAGTATAATTAAAAAATATAGATTAATAGTTATCTATAATCATCAAACTTACTAGCTTTCTGACTTTAGTGTAATGTATTCCTGCAAACAAAATGAGAGCTTTGGTTCTCTTTTTCCCTAAGAAGTTACAGCTTATTTATAGACAGTCAGTCCTCACTTAGTGATGGGGGCAGCCTGAGCAGATAAAGGTCTTAAAAACACTCATGTCTTAATTAGGT